>NC_142800.1:71259871-71262371 GCF_049724085.1 Artemia sp. Qi Xiang Cuo
CAGGTCATTGGCTGTGCATCTTTCAAACAATGAAGATGATTGAATTTTTTGATCCTCTTGGTCTACCCTATACATTCTACACACCCCACATCAGCAACTATATTGAGAGCAGTGGGAAAACTATTATTCAAAATTGGAGGAGAGTGCAGGATCTAATGACTAAAAGCTGTGGCTTCCATGCACTACTATATTTTGTGTTCTGATGTTGTGGCTATACTTAAAAGCAGTTTCTCAACATTTATGTAGACAATCCACGCGTGAACGATTTTCTAGTGGGAAATATCCTCTCAGACCTGTATAATCTTAATTTCGGTGCCCTAAGAGTAAAGTGCTTAAAAAATGTATGTGAATTTGTTTATTAATAAAATGTATATATACAACAATGCCTTTAAATCTTCACTTTAGATTTCTTCTTCTTCGATGTATTGGCAACTGACGCGAATAAATAGTGCTGATAAATCATTTGGATTCACTGCATATTGATCTTGATTCGCTGCAAAGTCAGGGTCACATTTTCTACAATATAATGTACCTTCACTCTTGTCATATCTCTTTGTATAGTCAATGATACTGTTTTCATTCATATTTGTATTATGAAATTCACAAGTTTCATACTGTCTATTTGATGCAATATCACATACAGTGTTTTCAAATGGTGAATCACATTCCGTAACTGCCAAATAAAAATCACTTGGTTTATAGTCATAGTAGGCAGTGTCGTCACAACAATGACGTAGAAACCAAACTGTCTTGTTACCCCAACAGTTGAATCGTAGACCAGATTCTTCCTCCCAGAAAAATTTAAATCCACGACGATACCAATCTCGTAGAAATAAACTAAAATCACGTTTGGGATTCTTTCCAATCATAGCAGGGTAAGTATTTTCCCGCTGATCAAATTTGTCATAGTGAAAATTGGAGAACATATGTCCTCTAGGAGTGAGAGTCACAAACCTCTTCAAGACATGAATTACATCATTTAATTTGTACTGCATAGCCTCTATGTAATTTACAAGGATTACATAATCTGCACTTTTCATCATACTCATGAATCATTGTACAATTCTCACATTGAGTCCAACTGCCAAGAGTGTACATGCACAATGGGCATGTATAGAACATTTTTTTGGTTTCCGATGTCAACTCTCTCACAGCTAAAACGAAACTGATCCTCCTCGTTCGATAAATTCAATGTAGAGGAAATGGGGAGATGAGGAGTAGCTCTGTGACGTGACCTCTTCCAAATGATGGGGGAGCCATCTAGAATGAATGCATTGGCAATGTTTTCAAAAATACATCCACAATATGATTCTGCCTTGTTTCAATTAATATATCAATAAATTGTCTATACGCATTTGATTCACATTTTACAAAGTTTCATACAATAGTCCAATGGGGGAGAATCACTCCTCATTATATTGTCAAGTGTTCCCTGACAAGAGAATATCCTGCGTTTAAGAGATAACTCGAGAAAATCATCATCCAAAATCAAATGTTTTTCCATAAACACTAGTATTTGATCTAATTCTCTCTTTCTCAAATTCATTCATTTTTCAATCCTTTCACTCTGACTGCTGACTCTAGACTGACCCTGATTCGTTAGCCTAACATCTAACCAGAAAAGAAAGGGAACATTTTCGATTTCGAAACAATTTTATTGAATAATTACAACATCAACATCACTAATACAGAGCATGTGCAATTAACGATACTGTTTATTGTCTTCAATAAGTTTCACCAATGCACTTAAAGCCCATTGAAGTCCATTCACATGTGCTATATAAACTTTAGCGGCGAAACATAATTGATCCTCCATTTTAAATTTGCTCAAGGATATTACATATCTTGCATATACTGCATACCATTCCAGACAAAGCCGCGATCCTTTCGTGATTTCCACCGCAATGTTTGGTGCTCTTGTATCATTATCATCAGCTCCACTATCAACTTCTAATAGGGTAAACATTCCACTCATTATTACAAATATATATCCAAATGAGTAAAGTCAAAACTGTTCTTCTTCTTCTCACTCCTATGAATTCTATTCACAGAGTAATAAAACTCTAGCAAAAACCCGTTCCTTATATTCACTCCGTCGCTAATATGTAAGCATCCCTCTGATTGGCTGAGAAGGAGGATGTATCCGACTGTCTGATTGGCTGAGAAGGAAACACGTGATCTAACTGTTTCCTGGGAACTCATATCAAATAAATCAACCAACACACATAACCATCCATGAAAACAGACATAAATGTGACAAAATTCCTGTTTTTTCATTCTCACTGACAAAAACCATGAAAACAGACATAAATGTGAGAAAGTTCCTGTTTTTCATATTTTCACTGACAAAAACCATAAATCATCCATAACCATCCATGAAAAACATCAAATAAATCGATCAACACACATAACCGTCCATGAAAACAGACATAAATGTGACAAAGTCCCTGTTTTTCCATGTGAGAAAATTCCTGTTTTTCAAATTCTCATTGACAAAAAC
>NC_142800.1:71264871-71272371 GCF_049724085.1 Artemia sp. Qi Xiang Cuo
AGAGAGAAGCAAACAACCGTAATGAGGAACTGAAAAACGGAAACGAAGAGAAGATGAGGCCATAGATTATGAAAAAAATCTTTCTGTTTGATATTCCAAAATAGTTACGACCATGAAATTCAAAGAAAACTGTAGAAGGCCCTGTTACGAGCACCGCAGTCGCAGCCACCTCGTGTTACGTATTCTTACTCTGCTAAAGATTTTTATCACGAAAGTTCATTAGATGTCCTGGTTGTAAGTACATGATTTGATAGGATAGACTCCCAAAGTCTAGGCAGAATCTTACTTTTAAGGGGAAAATTTGATCAACGAGCGTCTTTGTTAAAGGGTGGTAAACTTTAAAAAATTTGATTAAACACTCAATAATTTGTAATTGATAACCGAGGAAATGATAATAAAAATAGGGATAACTAGAAATCTATCCTTAATTATTAATTATATATGATAAAAAGATGAACTATCTGGAAGGGAGATGAACCTGTCCTTTTAATATGCAAACTTTTGTATTTTTACCCAATTTAATTTTGTTTTTTTGCATTAGATGATAATCCTGGTAAGTGGTCTTTCCTACAAGATTGGAGTATTGGAGCCACGTGATTTCTAGAGATATTTAATTATACTTAAATATGTATATACAAAATAGCAGTATTACTATGCAGGAAATCTCTACACGTTTGAGCTTGCTCTCTAATTTTGGGGTTCTTACTCTCTTTTCTTTCGAGGCATGCTTTAAAATGGAACTGAACTAAGGTGTATCAAATTGATTGAAAAAAGCAAAGAAGAATACAGTTTTTAAACTTTAATATGTTATGATTTGGTTTCCTTATAAAAGTTTTTCAATTTGTTTCGAGCTTCTCAATTTTTTCGAACGGGTCAAATAAATACATACAAACAACTGTGGAGAAATCGAAGTAAAGTTTAAAACATCACTTGAGGAAGTTCGTCCTGGTCTATCCTTTACAATATCAGAGTCTGAATAGAAGACGATACGGCTGAAAAAATCAAAGTTACTTATCTTCTCAGGTCTGAGATACAGTGATAGTGTGATACAGTGATGAGTGTACAGCGATAGAGAGGGTGCCAGTAAAGATCGTTTACTTGTCATTGTAGATTCTGAGTCAAAGAAAGGAGCCGATATAGCAGAAGAAATTCTACGAGTTTTGTGAAAGACTCGTATCAATGTAGAAAAACTGGCATTTCAATGCTACGATTTTGCATCTAACATGTGTGGTCGTGTCGATGGAACACAAGTTCTCATTTTTAAGAAGTTAGGAAGAAATATTCAATACCTCAGATGCCTACAAAGGGAACGTTGTCGTTCTTTTTGCAGTGATTTGCAAAAGTGCTGGAAGTATTATTGAGTTTGCCGAGTTGTTCTCTCTATTTTAATTTTACGAGTTTTCGTTTTTTTGGCATTTTTGCTGACTCGACATTGGCCTTCTAATTTTATGAGTTTATTTTGTTTTTGTTTTTAACATTTTTACGTATTTGACATTGACCCTTTTATAATTTTCTGTTGTTTTTTTATTGTTTGTGTTTGTTGTTCTCTTTTTGCTTTATTTGACGCTAAAGTACGAGTTCGGTCCTTTTGGGCTTGTGAAAGCCGTTTTTCAGCAATAAATCTTATCTCATCTTATCTAGGGAATTAGAACAGACGTATGATTGCCTTTAGTTTACAGAGCATTCATTTTTGCAAAAAATATTGCAGTGACATTGGCCAAAGGTGAACTAATATTTGGCGAGATGAAAATCGTCAAAAACAGATTGAGGTTAACTATGGGAAACGAAGGACTTAACCATCTCATGCTCATGATGCCAGAAAAAGACCTGCTGGAAAAAATTGCCCTCAACCTACTTATAAAAACTACCTTTATTCGACTCGGGTATTCACACACAAATTTTTTTTTGTGCTTCTAAGCGTGGTGTTAATCGCTCTATTATTGTTGTTCTTACGAAATTGTATAATAATATGAAAGTGAAAATCAAGGTGCCACAGGGTCATCATTGTCCAATAGTCTCCAATGAAGTGATTCCTGTATGGAAAGGTATTCGGCAGGAAGCAATCACATCTTCTTCACTGTATAATAACAGCATTATTGAACCTCAGCAGTCATCTTTAATATGTTGCATATATGATGGTATTGACATTTCACTTGTCAACAATGCTGATGACATTTTTAAATATTAGCAGGTACGTGTCGCAGATTGAAAATAATTATCGTATTCCGAGCGTGCAATATGAGAAGATAGGCTTAGCCTTCAACCCATCAAAAAGTGATATTATAGTATTTAGCCGTAAAGCTATAGAGCCTGGTTCGGATACCGCTCGTTTTGGTGATACAGAAGTGGCTTCTGCTGAACAACTGACATATCTTGGCCTACCGATTGCATCAGATATTAAGTCTACGCGCAAACTGCTTACTTCGAATTTCTCCGAGAAAATTCCTAAGGGGTAGGGTATGATGGTATGGTATAAAATATGTACAATCACCTTGTCCTTGCAAGGCTCTAATGCCCTTTTGTAATTCCACATGTTCTTTCAGTTTCCCCTTTCTGGACAATTATGCCTGATACGGATAAACGCACGATCCGTTCAACGTTTTTCAAATATGGAAAATATTTACCGAATCTTCCCCCGTGGGTGAAGACCCCTCTGAAGTGGTTAAAGACAAAATTAGTCAGTTCAAGCGCACATAGATTCGTACTACACTATGTACCGTTCCATAGTACCTCACTAGCGGCGCTCTAAGTTTACTGTAAATTGTTGTTAGAAGTCTTTCTTTTCTTTTGTTTATGTGTGTGTGCGTTTTTTTTTCCTTCTCCATTTTTTTCTACTCCATCTTTGTAATTGTTTACGTGATGATGTGCAATAAAAGCCATTCATTCATTCAGAAAATTGAAAACTTGAAAAGCCGCGCAGTCTTAAAGTTTAGCTTATTTTCTTTGTCTGGATTTTGCTTTTTTACATGATTCTCTACATTATGATTACATTATGATTATGATTACATTATGATTACATTATGATACATATTCTCTACATTATGATTCTCTACAATGACAATTTTCCGCAACTAATAAACATTGTTTTAACACCTTAAAAACGAAAAAATAAATGTCGGGTGTCGTTGGCAACTACCCCAATTTGTCGGTACATTTTGGACGTCCCCCCCCCAATGGTAAAAGGCTAGTGACGCCCATGCTCTTCTTTGTAGTGATTTTTGTTCCTTTTAAGCTTGATTACATATTTAACATAATTTTAACTTGCTTTCAGGTTTATTTATTCATTATATTAGTACCTGTTGTATGTTTGTTTGCTTTGACTGTTTACTAAATTTATATTCGTTTTTGGTTTCATCTATACTTCCATCACAAAAGATTTTGTTTGTTTTAAGCTTTATTTTTCTTTGGAAAACTTATTTCGTAGAAAAAGTTTTTTTTAATCAATAAAAAGAATGAGAGAGAGAGAGGGGGGAGGGAGGGGGTAGAGGGAAGATGAGAAATGGAGATTAAACAAAGACCGATAACAGGGAAAAAGTGGGGGGGGGGGTTAAGGTCAGTGGAGAAAAAAAAACACAAAAAGATGATCCTGGTCTTTATGATGCTTCCATTATACTTTTTAAAAACTGATGTATGGCCAACGGATTTCATCTTACGACACTTCAGAATTGTGTATCACAATTAACTGCCTACCATCTCAAATAGAAAGAACTTGAATTGACGCCTTAATTCTTATTAAAGCAATAAATCAAGTCAAGAAATAATTTTAAAAAATCTGATAGAAATTTCACTTGTGATGTACACATAACCTGCAATTTGAGATAATCTCTCTTTTCACTAAATTCAAATTTGCATTATCATGGTACTGAAAAACAATATAAAGCGTCATTTTACGATTGGGCGTTTTTGACAATCTTTCTGCTGGATAGTTGATGCACTCCACCCTTATAGTCATTTTATAGTCATTTTTTGATAGGTGTGCCGGTATTTAACTGAGCGTCATGTTAGTTTTTCTGTGACCTCAAAATATATTTCTTCCATTATCTATTTTAAAGGTTATTTTATATGTCTTCACTGTACTTGCTTTTGCTTTATGTTTTAGTTTCCTGGTTGTTCCAAACTTGATAAGGAGGTCTAGTTATTTACACTGCAACGATGGCGTTCGAGCTTTTCTTAAAGTAAATAAGAAAAAAATTATATTCTAATAGCAGTCAAAACTGCTTGTTCTGTAAAAAACAATTACAAGCATTAATTTTTAGGAGGAAAGTTTAAATTTCTTTCAAAGTATAAACATACAGACACGCGTACTTTAAAAATATATTAAATAAAAGAACAAGTTTTTCAACCGAAAGTAAGGAGCAAAATTAAAACTTTAAACGAACAGAAACTATTCCCTGCATGATGGGGCTTACCCTTCCTCAAACCTCCCCCTTTATTGTATTAAATTAAAAAAAACTGGAAGTAAGGGGCAACATCAAAACTTCAAACGAACAGAAATTAAAACGTATATAAGGGGAATTGATCCCTCCATAAGTTGGCCCAACATAAGTTTTAATGCTGCTACCTTACTTTCAGTCGAAATAACTTGTTTTTATCTAATTTCTGCTGGTTTTTAATAGTGCCAGGAAATTACGCGTTACTCCGCGGAAAAATCTCCCCTCCCCACGGAAATATCCTCTAGAGACAGTTCAATCCCGTTAAAAATTTACCTCTGACAATTAACTTTAACATCCCCATGTGTAAAATTGAGTCGGTAAACAGAAAGTAAGACATATAAAAGAAATTCGTACAAGAATTCTAGCAAATTCTCCCAGGATAAATTTCCCCCCGAAAAGCTCACCCCCTGGAAACTTCCCTCCCTATGGAAAATCAACCCCGTGGAAAAACCACCCAGCGTATAATTTGACTCCCCCCAGACACGAAAAAATGTATGCATAATTTCCAATAATAAATACTATACATAAACAGTGGGCAAATTTTATAACATAAAGACCTTTCCCCTGGGGCTTTGGGGGGTCATGTTATCTCCGAAGGCATAGATATTGGGCCTTTCAACTATGCTGAACAAAATGGCTATATAAAAATTTTGATCAGACGATTTTGGTAATAAAAGGGGCGTGGGAGGGGTTTAGATGCCCTCCGATCTTTTTGGTCACTTTAAAAGGGCACTAGATATTCTGAGACCGCTGGGTCAATACGATTACCCCTGGGGAAAAAATACATAAAATATAAACAAACTAATAAACATGCATACGGGATCTTTCTTCTTGCAAGAAAAAGAAAATTTCGCATTTTTGCACATAGGAGCTTGAAACCTATGCAGTAGGGTTTTCTGTTACGCTGAATCTGATGTTTTGATTTTCATTAGGATTCTTTGACCTTTAGAGGGTGTTTCTTCCCTTTTTCAAAAATCAGGCAAATTTTCTCAGGCTCGTAGCCTTTGATGGGTAAAATTAAACTTAATGAAACTTATATATTTGGAATCACATTAATCAGCCAATTCTTTTCATATATCTATTAGTATCAAAATTGGTATCTTTACTTACAGTTCTACCTTACTAACTTACCAGTATCTCCACTTCTGTTGACATCCTTGCTTACAGCTCCTTACCACGAACTGTTTGAAAGTCTTAAAGTTCTTCGAAAACACTTCTCATTCGAAACCGACCATCCTTGTGTTTGAGCAGTCTTACTTATAGAATTGTGGCAAAAAGTAAAACTTTCTAAATGCTGTTTTCTAAGTTTTGATGTTATTCCTTACTTTCAGTTGAAAAAATTATTTTCTTAATTAATTTCTTACTTTTTTTCAAATACCTCCAGGAAATGTTTCTCATAACAAGTACTATATGTGAACAATAAAAACTGCGTGGATCCCTAAAAGCACAGTTATTAAATATAACCTGAATCAAATAGATATCTCAAAGTTTTGATTGGAGATATCTGGGGGAAAAGGAGCGCGGAAGGGGGTTTTGTTGCTCTCTAATCCTTTTGATCACTTAAAAGGGCACTAAAACTTTTGATTTCTGTTAAAACGACCTCTATTCTAATTTCCTAGGACCCTTGGTTCCACACGATCTCCCCTGGGAGAAACTAAAAACGAATAAATAAAATAAGAAATAACGAATAAAATACGTTTTGTCCGTTATATATAGCCTATATATATATATATATATATATATATATATATATATATATATATATATATATATATATATATATATATATATATATATATATATATATATATATATATATATATATATATATATATATATATATATATATATATATATATATATATATATATATGTGTGTGTTTAAAAAACGTCATACCCTACCACTTAGGAATTTTCTCACAGAAATTCGAAATAAGCAGTTTGCTCGTAGGCTTAATATCTGATGCAATCGGTAGGCCAAAATATGTCAGCTGTTCAGCAGAAGACACCTCCGTATCACCAAAACGAGTGGTAGCCGAACCAGGCTCTATAGCTTTACGGCTAAATAATATAATATCGTTTTTCGATGGATTGAAGGCTAAGCCTATCTTTTCATATTGTACGCTCAGAATACGATAATTATCTGCAATCTGTGACACGGACCTGCTAATCTTAAAAATTTCATCAGCATAGTTGACAAGTGAAATGTCAATACCATCATATATGCAACACATTAAAGATGACTGCTGATGTTCAATAATGCTGTTATTATACAGCGGGGACAATATGATTGCACCCTGTCGAATACCTTTCCATACGAGAACTCCTTCATTGGAAATTCTCGAGCATTGATGACCCTGCAGCACCTTGGTTTTAACTTTCATATTACTATACAATTTCTTTAGAACAGCAATAATAGAGTGATTAACATCACGTTAAGAAGAAGAAAGCAAAATTTGTGCGTGAATATCCAAGTCGAATATAGGTAGTTTCTATAAGTAGGTTGAGGCCAATTTTTTCCAGCAGGTCTTTTTCTGACATCATGAGCATGAAATGGTCAAGTCCTTCGTTTCCCATAGTTAACCTCAATCGGTTTTTGACGATTTTCATCTTGCCAAATATTAGTTCACCTTTGGCCAATGTCACTGCAATATTTTTTGCAAAAATGAATGCTCTGTTAACTAAAGGCAATCCTCCGTCTGTTCTAATTCCCTAGAGAGAACAACTTGGCAAACTCAATAATACTTCCAGCGCTTTTACATATCTCTGCAAAAAGAACTCTAGTCGTTTTTCAGGGGGCCAATAGGTTTCTGTCGACTTTGCGCACATGAAGTTGTAAATTTCGTCGGGTTTCGCCCGACAAAAGCCCTTTCTGAGGATCTTTAGGTGGGAGAGTCCCCCCATCCCCACTTATTGACGTCTCTGAAGAAGAGTTTGAATATTGCCTCCTTCCCTAAAATGTAAAAGCCTAAAACCTATTTATCGCTTTACTGACAACTATATGTGTCTTGAGCAGTTTTGAAAAAAAAAACTAAAAAAAATCAAACTGAGAAGTTGATCTATAATG
>NC_142800.1:72722337-72727337 GCF_049724085.1 Artemia sp. Qi Xiang Cuo
ATTGGGCTATGCAAACGACCAAACTACTGCACCAATTATCATTTTTAGGTTCTAACTATTCTGTTCGGACATGATTTTATATCCCTTTCCCTTGTAAAAATAAATTCTGCATTTTGTCTCATATATTTTTTCCATCAGGAAGCAAAGCCTTTTATCCTTACTCATAGCTATGATGTAATTTTGAAAAAGAACAATAAGTCCCCCTTTAGTCCCAATTTCCTCCGCTTTTCCAGTAAAAGAAACTAATTTGTGCCTTTGTGTAGGAGCCCTGTCAGAATATCCACATACGAGGACTTATTTTGTTTCCATTGTATTTAAGTTGTATTTAAGGGACTAAATATTGAAAGTTTAGCCTATACCTCGTTTACAGTGCATTAAACAATAGGCTATTCTACAAACCTGGTTCAATATCATTGTCCAGGACAAAAATAAAGAAAGAAATAAATTAAGGTCAAATTTTGCGGACGAAGGTTCATGGGTACCCGAAAATTCTCCTTTTTGGCAATTGGTTTAAAGCGAAAAGCCCGTCTTTCCCGAATGGGCTGGAAAGAGGTCATAAGAAGGGATTGATAGCATATTGGAAGTTCATGGGATGAAGTAAAAAGTGCAACTTTAGACAAATCAGGGTGGAGGAAGAACGTGATCAGCCGTGTTGGCCTGAGCCGGTTTGGTAATATAATATTTTGTTAGTAGGAGTACTAGTAAAATACAAGTTCACACATCCAAATCATGGCTGGCAGTATTATATTGGGACCATAAAGCAAAGAGAAAAAAATAATAAAAAAAAATAAAACCAAATAGGCGAGAAAACCGAGGGTTATGTCAGTGGAAAAATATGAAACGAATTTAAGCAGATATTTCAACAAAAACATCTGTCAAGTCGTCTTCAGTGCTCAGAAAAAAATAAAAAAATAAAAAATAAAAATTGACCTTTTATGTAAACTTCAAGAGAAAAGAAAAAACACATTGAACAACACTTTTTATTGTTTTAGAAAATCGAGTTGTGAGACAGAGTCAGACTTTAGCGTAAAGAGCGAGGCGTTGAGGAGGGAACAGTCCCTTTCATATATAGAATAATTTCTGTTCATTCTTCACTTTCAGTTAAAAAAAGCTTGTTTTTTTATTTAATTTCTGAACGTTTTTGAACTAATGCAGCTTTCATTTTGGCTCACCGTACATGAATAATTAAAACGAAATTCTGTATTAATTATATATTTTTTATGATTTTTTGTACGATACGAACGAGATACGATACGATTGAAATTTTGTTCGAATCTCAAACCTTTGAATTATAAAGGATGTTTAATTAGAATAGATAGCTCTTTTGAAAGTACCAGAAAAAAATTTAGCGTAAAGAGTGAGGTATTGACTAGGGGGTGAACCCCCTCACATACGTAATAACTTCTGTTCTTTTTAAGTTTTAATGTAAAAAACTTGTTTTTTATATTTAATTTCTGATCGTTTTTTATTTAATGCTGGGAAATCTGGCGTCCCATCATAGAAATATCCCTTTTCCCATGAAAATATCCTCCATGGAAAGATCCTTCCACGTAAACCCTTCCTCCGACCCCTCCCCACCAGAAGAAATCCCTCCTGAAAACGTCTGTATACTTCCCAATAACCAATACTATATGTAAACAATACGCAAAGTTCATACCTTGCAGCAATTCCCCCGGGAAATGTGGGGGATGAAGTCATCGTAAAAGATATATCTATTGAATTTTCGACTATACTGAACAAAATGGCTATCTAAAAATTTTGATCAGGGGACTTCGGAAAAAAATAAGCCTGGGAGGGAGTCTAGTTGCCCTCCAATTCTTTTGGTCACTTTAAAAGGACACTAGAATTTTTAATTTCCGTTAGAATGATTCCTCTCACGATATTCTACGACCACTGGATCGATACGATCACCCCTGGGAAAAAAAAACAAATAAACACGCATTCTTGATCTTTTTTCTGGCAAAAAATACAATATTTCACATTTTTGGAGATAGGAGCTTGAAACCTCTACAGTAGGGTGTTCTGATACAGTTAATCAGATGGTGTGATTTTCATTAAGATTCTACCAATTTTGGGGATGCTTCCCCCATTTTTCGAAAATAAGGCAATGTTTTTCAGGCTGGTAACTTTGAATGGGTAACACTAAACTTGATGAAACTTATATATTTGAAATCAGCATGAAAATTCAATTCTTTTGATGTATCTACTGGTATCAAAAATCCGTTTTCGGTTACTATTGAACTGGGTCGCTCCTTACTTACAGTTCGTTACCACGAACTGTATGATATTGGACTTCAATGGTATAAAATGCAACATTCCGAAAAAAAGCAGTTTAAAGGGACTACCTCTTGTACCTAGACGAGATTTATGGCATTTTTCCTTTGGTTGTTTCAGAATAATTAAGTTCTTAGAGCAGTACCAAACTTTTGCCAGTTTTGCCATGTTGTACCTTTAAATAAATCAATAAAACTAGTTAATTAAATTTGACAACTTTTTTGTCCTTAAAAATCGGACATTAACAATTAGTTGGTTCTCACAGGCAACTAAATCTTCAAAAGAAAGCCACAACTTCTCGAGCTGTTTGTTTCTATATTTTAAAGCTTATTTTTTCTACTTTCCTGCGTTTTCTACTTCTTCTACTTTTTTTCTACTATATTTTTTTAGCTTATATTATCATTAACTTTCTTTTATCATAAGTTTGGCAGATTAATTATAATTTTTACGATCTTATATATATATATATATATATATATATATATATATATATATATATATATATATATATATATATATATATATATATATATATATATATATATATATATATATATATATATATATATATACATATACATATATATTTATATACATATATATGTATATATATATATATGTATATATATATATATATATATATATATTATATGCGCGCGCGCGCGCGCGCGCGCGCGCGCGCGCGCGCGCGCGCGCGCGCGCGCGCGCGTATATATATATATATATATATATATGTAAATGATCACCCAATTTATTCAATCCATAAGATTCCGTTTCCACCGTCCCTTGGAATATAACAAAGGCAGTTTTTAGCCTTTAGTTAATCTGCTGCAAAAATTTTACCGAAAGTCGAGCCTCAAAATAGCATAAGTGTTTTTTTTTAATTTAAGTGTGTCTAATTAATGTATAAGAAATTATTCAAATATCGCAGTAAAACTAACCTATCTTATTTTTTTATTAGAATTACCAATTCATTTAGGAACAGTCCTCTCTGGTGAAACAATTAATTTGGAAGCAAGGATGGTATCCCAAGTTGCCTAGTTACTGTGAAAATTGAAGTATCGATTGTGAATCTATAAAGTTACTTATATGCCTTTAGAGGGCCTGTTTGTATGTTCGGTTCAAGTGTCATGTAATTTGTGTTAAATGTATTTTTCACTGTAGCTGATGATCTTCAAATAAAACGATGTATTTTTGTACTATTCACTCCTTTACATATTATCACTTGTCTTGGTGATAGGAAAAATTACCTGCTTTAGTTTTTAAGTTTACTTAAGTTTTCCAAGACGTTGCAGTCATTTCTAAGCGACATGTAACATTTTCAAAGAATAGGGATTGTATTACGGAGACAGAAAGAAGCTCCTGCTTTGACTTTATTCTTACAGAATCTACCAATATTTTTCAAAATATCACAATAATTTCTCAAAAATCTTAATTTTTTGAAAGAATGGAGATTATATTATGGAGACAGAAAGATTCTGGTGCTTCAGTTTCATTATTATCAAGTTTCCGAAACATTTAAATCATTATTGGATATCATGATGGAGATATCCTTTTGATTTAGATCTATTCATGCAAAGTCTATAAGTGTTTTGTAAAACATTGCATTCATTTCAAACCAAGATTAAATAAAAAAAAAAGTTTCTTTAACTGAAAGTAAGGAACGACGTTAAAACTTAAAACGAACAGAAATTATTCCGTATATGAAAGGGGCTGTGCCCTCCTCAACGCATCACTCTTTATGCTAAAGTTTTTTATTGTTAAAAAAAATAGAGTTTTTAAAAAGTCAAACCTTAGCGTAAAGAGCAAGGCGTTGAGGAGGGCACAGCCCATTTAATATACGGAATAATTTCTGTTCGTTTTAAGTTTTAACGTCGTTCCTTACCTTCAGTTAAAAAAAACTTTTTTTTATTTAGTTTTTAAACGTTTTTGAAATAATGCAGGTTTTTATTTTGGCTCATCGTACATGGATAATTAAAAAAAATTGGTATATTAATTTTACTTTTTTTTTGGTTAAATGGCTTTCTCGAAACTTTGTTTAATTTTATTTAAGAACATTTTTATTAGTAATAAATATACGTAAGTTACGAATTAACTTACGTAACGAACTTCTATATTCATTGATTTTTAAAACGTAGGCCTATATTAGAGGGTTCTCCCCCTAGTCAATACCTTGCTTTTTAAGCTATAGTTCGAATTTTGTTCCAATTCTTTAAAAATGACCCCTTAATCACAAAGGCCTTAAATTAGAATAAATAGCTCTTATGAAAGTAATAAAAAATCTTTGGCTTAAAGAGCGAGGTATTGACTAGGGGGTGAACCCAATCATATACGTAATATTTCCTGTTCCTTTTAAGTTTTGATGTTGCTCCTTACTTTCGGTTGAAAAACTTGTTTTTTTTTATTTAATTTCTGATCTTTTTCTTTAATAATGCTGTGAAATCTGGCGCCCCCTTCGTAGCACTGTCCCTTCCCCCATGAAAACTTACTTCATGGAAAGATCCTCCCCTATCCTCCCGACCCCCCCCCCTCCACCTACCAGAAAAATCTCCCCCTGAAAACGTCTGTATACTTCCCAATAACCAGTACTGTATGTTAGCATTGGGTAAAGTTCAAAACTTCCAGCCCTCCCCCTGGGGACTTCGTGGGATTAAGTCATCCTAAAAGACATAGTTACCATATTTTCGACCATGCTGAACAAAAGGGCTATGTCAAAAATTTGATCG
>NC_142800.1:73323467-73446541 GCF_049724085.1 Artemia sp. Qi Xiang Cuo
ATATATGGATTCTCATTGTCGCTTGTCTTCTAACCGCAGTCAATTTACTGTCTTTTCATACTGGAGTCTTTTCAAAGATATTTGATTATTAAAGCACGTCCAATTTCTAAGAACAATTTCTACTAAGCTACAACTTTCGGTTTTCTTTCTTATGGTATTTGAATTATTGTAAATGCTTGTCTAAATACATACAAATATTTTTGCAATTACCAGTTCTCCTGTTTAAGCAACCTAATGTTAGCTTTTCCATGAAATGAAAATCTTCAATTTTTTCACATGAGTGCAACAACGTCATTGCAGTACTGCAATGATGTATATAAAAGTGACGCAACTCACATTATTCTATTTTTTTTTAAATTAAGGCTCTTAACGAATTTTCTTAAACTTCTGACCCATATAGATCATATTTTAGGCCAGAATATCCCAAGATACCAATTTTCCTGAAAAAATTTAGAGCTATTTTCAAGAACATACATATATACACATATACACAATTATTTTTTTTTTTTTTTTTTTTAATAAAAATTATTAATTTTTTATTTTTATTGGATTTTTATTTTTTTTTTTTTTTTTTTTTTTTTTTTTTTTTTTTTTTTTTTTTTTTTTTTTTTTTTGTTGTGTTTGAGATTTTTTATTTTGTGTGTGTTTATTTTTTTTTTATATATATATATATATATATATATATATATATATATATATATATATATATATATATATATATATATATATATATATATATATATATATATATACATAGTACCGGGAGCTTGGCACGCAACAGGCTTTTGTATATGTATTCTAATCGTCGCTTGTCTTCTAACCGCAGACAATTTGTTGCATTTTCATAAGGAAGTCTTTTCAAAGATATTTGATTATGTAAGTAGGCCCGATTTCTAACAACAATATCTACTAAGCTACAACTTTCGGTTTTCTTTCTTATGGTATTTGAATTATTGTAAATGCTTGTCAAAATACATACAAATATTTTTGCAATTACCAGTTTTCCTGTTTAAGCAACCTAATGTTAGCTTTTCCATGAAATGAAAATCTTAAATTTTTTCACATAAGTGTAACAACGTCATTGCAGTACTGCAATGATGTATATAAAAGTGACGCAACTCACATTATTCTATTTTTTTTTTTAAATTAAGGCTCTTAACGAATTTTCTTAAACTTCTGACCTATCTAAATCATGTTACTGTGCAGGAAGAATATCCCAAGATGCCAATTTTCCTGAAAAAAATACAGAGCTGTTTTCAAGAACATACATATATACACATATACACAATTATTGCTCACATATAAAGATAGTATATATATATTTTTTTTTTTTTTTTTTTTTTTTTTTTTTTTTTTTTTTTTTTTTTTTTTTTTTTTTTTTTTTTTTTTTTTTTTTTTTTTTTTTTTTTTTTTTTTTTTTTTTTTTTTTTTTTTTTTTTTTTTTATATATATATATATATATATATATATATATATATATATATATATATATATATATATATATATATATATATATATATAACATCCTTGCAACTTTGCTTCTTTTCCCCGTTTTTGCTTTCTCCTCAGCTTCATTTTTTTTTAACTGAAGTATCAGTTAATACTTTTGTTGAGCCATGCTTCCTTACCCTTGTAGATTGTTTTCTAGGAACAGCCTTTGCAAAAGCTCTGACTCTGGAGTGATAATGGAAGAGGAAAGTTGTTCACTGCCATTGAAGTCTGTAATATTCACTTTCGTGTATGCATATTTGGGCAGCCCTTGATGTTCGTCTGTGTCATTTTTATTAGCCATATGGTCAGACAACATGCTTTGTCAGTCACTTACATTCAAGGACAAAAAATATTCCTCGGTAAAGACGCCAGGGTTGAATTGAAAAATACCAGATTCAGCAAATCCACCCTAGATATTGGAAGGGGTTAAAGCACTAGGAAAGATATACCTACCAATCCTGCTATATTGTAGATGGTAACCATTTTTCCTGGATTACTTAGCATCCAATTATCCATCACTATGTTATAGTTAGCTTTGAATAGGAAAAAAAAACAGAAAAACACTGACGTCTAGTGGTTGTAGCCTATGGCTACTATGAGGAGGAATGGTAAAAGAACAATGCCATTTTCCTTTGCTATGTTTAGAGCGTTTACTGAAGATTCATGATTATCGAGGACCAGTAGCTTTTTTCGCTCAGGTGAGACACACGAATGCTTTACTAAATGGTACAAGTACTCGCAGAGCAGCTCTTGTGATATCCACCCAGACGTGTTTTCTCAAGCAGCTGACCCACTTGGACCCTTATTTAGCATGGTGGGATTCAAGTTCTTTCCTTGAAAGACAAAATAAGGGGGGTAAGAGGTTTCAACTCGCAATAACTCTTCCAATCATTGTCACTAGAGGGCTTCGTTCGGCTGAAGTAACTTGCCAACTATTTTCTGACCTATATCATAGGTCATCAGGATGTCCTTGGACATCAAATTATCATATCTGCCCTATTTTGATAACGGCTGATGATAGGGAATGGAACTGGCTTAAAAGTCTAAGTTGTTTATAGACGTGGGTAATTTTCGTAGGCGTAATTTTGATTGTTTTTTCTTGTTTTGTCAATCTTTTTCTGAGTATTTTGTCATGTACAAAAAGCAACAATAAATTTTCAGATGGTAAATAATGCTATGGTACATAGTGAGTCAGTGGTTCACTATGTACCACCTTATACCGGCGCAATATACACCACCCGCCCTCTAGCCACCAAAACAAAATCTGATGAGACTGGTGCATTTTAAAAAGAGACGATAGCGCTACTTACAATGTTTGATCATCAAGGATTCTGACAAGCCAATAAAAGCATAACTAGGATCAATTGAAATAGAGATAAATGAAAAAGTATGTATTATTGTCGCTCTTTAATTTCATTTGAAAAAAAACGTGTTTTTTAATTATGTTCTTTAGGCAACAATTTTCTATAAGCCCTTATGAAATAAAATTAAAAGTAACAGCTATGATACAAAAAAGGGTACTTTCGAAATAGTAAAATTAAATGATAAGTCACAAAAGTATTATTTTAAGGATTTCTTCCTTACGATTTTAATCGTAATTTTCTTTTCTGTTGTTTTTATTTTGGCAAATGAAATCGGAACCGTTCAAATACATACAGTTTTCTGTAAAGTGCAAATGATATTAAAGTCTATTAGAAGGTTTGAAGGGGGTTAGTCGATTTGCAGTAGCTCTTATTTGTAATTTTGATTAGCTTTGTGATGCTTCTTGATTTTTTCACGTTTTTGATGTCATGACAAATAAAAAAAACACTGCTTGAAATGTAAATCGTTATCGGTAAGGTGAAAATGACACCCTGGCTTTTAAAGGGTTGGGGATGTCGGTGAGCATACTCTTTTTTGTGATAATTTTCTTTTTGTTCAAATTTAAATTGACGATTAATTTCAATTTCTGTTCGTTTTAGGATTCACTATTCATTACTTGTAGTATCTGTTATCTTTGTCTTAAGTGTGATTATTTAGCCGTTTAAATTTCCCTTCGTTTTGGGCTTCATTTATATATTGATAGAAATTTCTACATTTTTTAAGTTCAAAATAATTAGATCTGAAAATGAGCAGACTTTAGATATGCTCATTCTTGGTTTTAATAAGGCTATTTATATATCTTTGAAAAATTTCTTTTTTGGAAAATTTTTCTCAATTTAATCATCTACAGTAAAAGTGAATTTGTTTTCTATATACTTGCATTTGGGGATGAATGCACAACCATGAGGTAGAATGACTTTTGAAAATGGAAGGCTGCGTAGATATTTTTTACGATACTTCTTAATCAATTCATTCACTATCTTAGGATCACTATCACTACATTCACTATCACTACCTTCACTATCACTACAGCATCCTAGCCCTATTTGGGCCAAAATTGTTGTTTCACAAAAAAGAAATGGCAGAAATCAGTATTTTTCTGCAGTGTGATTTCTTTTTCTGCTTGAACATACGTGCAGGACACGTCTTTTCGGTAATATATATTGAACTCTCTATTCTTTTAGACATGGGCTTTGAAACATCTATTTTGAAATTAACGTGCTGAATTTGATGGTAAATTATTCGTCAAGATCACAACCCCTTGTCTGGGTATTCCCCACTTTCCTAAAATTATGTGGCACTTCCTGTGGTAACGACTTTCGTAGAGCCACTTTAGATTTAAAGAATTCTACGTGCATAAATCACATAAAAAAAAGGATAAAGACCAAATTTGTTGATGTGAAGACTCTTATCTAAATCTTGTTCTTTCGACTTTCAGTTGGTATTGACATAGGGCACTCCTTGACTATCATTCATTACCATGAAAAGCTTGATAACCAAAAGTTTTGAAATTTCAAAGGAGAAAGCATAATTTGGTATTCTTTCCTCAGATATTGAACACCTTTTTTTATGTAACTCTTGCGTTGGTCCTTAGAGGCTTATAACCAGGGACTTCCCTCGTGCCCTCGTCTCGATGGCCCTGTGATCGTTCCTTAAATTTTGAAGTTTCAATGTTGTTAATCCTTGCATTTACTTTATTTTAGACTAGTCTCTTTTGCAAGACTGCATCACCTTAAGAAACTTTTATGGAGAAAACCGTTCCCTTGGACTGAAGGGAAAAGATGGAAAGTAAATATATATGAAATTCCCATTTCATCCTTTGAAATTGTTCTTTTCTGATAATTAATCAGTTTTACAATGTCGTTTCCCTTTGGACTTGTGAAAAATAGAATGAAAGTCTTAAGAGACTTGAGAGTGAGTTTATTCAATTTTAAGTTCGTAACAACGGATTTCCAGGCTGATTTCCTAAATCGTTCAAGCTCGTCCGACTGGGTTACTCGCTTCGGTGTAGGAGACACAGCTGTTATATTTCTAATGGTTGCATATCTGCTTGGATAATAGACTAATTATCTGAATAGAGTTCGAGCATACTGTCTTAGAAAACTAGAAGGTAGCTCTAACATCTAAACCTTTCTTTCCTAGATTAGGTCCATGACCAAATAATTCTTTTCCTTTTTTTCTTGTTGTACCACCAAAGGCTCTTAAAACTTGATTATGGTATTCGTCAATTTACCCTGCTAGGCTCTTCAAGCTATTCAAAAATACCTTAAATAAAGAATCACTACTCGTATCCTCCATGGGTTGGAATGTTTATGAAAGTTTTGACTACGAATCCCTATTTTGGTCAGTATACGGGCAGAAGAATTGTAGAGGGAGCTGACTTTAAAATCTTTGTCGTATAAAAAACATTTGCCAATAATAGTTGTAGATTGTCCGTAAAAATAACTCCATACTGAACTTACAAAATATTGAAATATAAGAATGCTTTTAACCAAAACAATCCAATTGAATTTCAGCCTACAACAGGATTCAAAGTTTATAAATTCTCTTCGCAAAAATAAAGAGTATAAGTTATGACCTAACAAATGGGTTTTAAGCACTAACCAGCAATGCTATATTAAAAATCTCTCAGTTCTTTCTTTTTCTCTCTTTGTGTGTTTTGGTTTATGTCATTCTTGTTATTCTACTTTGTTTCATCTAGAAAGGTTCATTAAAGGATATTCAAATTTTTGTTTTGTCGCCTTTTTTTCTTATTGAGCTGTTCGATGGGGGAGGGAATCTTTTTACAAAGAAATCTTGTTTTAAAACATTCACTATTGCAACATTTTTCACCATTTACAGTATACAGAAAAAAAAAACACTTTAAGATATCCAATTAAGCACGTTTAGGATTCGCTTAAACTTCAATAAAGTTTAAGTGAGGTATTCTCTTCTTCTCTACAAAGCGTGCCGTAAATAATCGTCAGAATATATTTGAGAGTTTCCTCAAAAGTTCGTGCCCCTGTTTGTAAAGTGAACTATTTTACTACTAAGAAAATCCTGGTTTTCTGGCGTCTCTCAAAAGCATACAAGTTCAAGAAAAGCAGTTATCTCTGAAGTGGATTATTTTCGTATAACCTTTGTGAAGTTTGGCATATTCAGCAATGTTGGGGGAAAATTGTCAATTTATATACCAATTTCCTGACTTATTTTTGAGCGGATCAAATATTTGAAAAATGAATTTCAATTGGTGTTACATGGGCCTAAACTAAGGTGGAAGAGACAAATAAATTTTTTTACTATGCCTTTATATTAAATTTGTCGAAATATATTCCTACAAATGCACAGTTGTTTCCTTGTTTTAATTCATCTATCGTTGTTTTTCTACGCAAAATGCAATCTTATCGAGCGTGCTGTTGTAGAATTTTAGAAGAGGTCTCACTCCATTCAAAATTTTTAAAATTACAATTTTTTGATCCTAGACGTAGCAATCAAACTTGGCATCCGGTCAAAAATTTAAGTCAGCCATTTTAAACGAAAAATTATTTTTCAAATGAAAAATATTATATTAAGATTGCATTAAAAAGGTGAGAATCCCATCTATTGTCGCAATTTGGATCGGAGATGAATTTTACCGTAAACAACCTTAGGGTCCCAAGGATCTTTCATTTTATGCAGATGAGAAAACTATAATTATTTAATTGCAAAAAAAGAAAAAAAATGAACAAGGATTGTCAGTTTGATATGCATATACTGATACTTATTCCTTAACGTCGTGATAGTTTTTGACTTATTAAAGTTAACAAAGTGAATACATTTAATACGTTTTTGTTTCCAGCAATGTGCAAATTATGTGTTGGTCTAGAGAAGGCATGGGTTTGTCAGCCCTGCTCATGGTAATTTCTGCTTGTTTTGAGTTTCACTCAGTTGTTTACTGTAATTTCTGTTCGTTCTGGGTTTCATTCATTCACTGATGGTGATTTATTGTGGTAGTTTTACGGTTGGAAGAATATATGACTTTATTTCTGCTCATTCTTGGTTTAATGGAACTCTTTACTTTTCTTTGAAAGCTTGTTTTGTGGAATTTTTTTTTTAATTAATTTGTGTCCGTTTTTTATAGACATAGTTTTTCTCATGGAAAAGAAAATAATGTTTTATATCTTTTGGTTTTTTTTCTCTACGAGAATCCATAGTTTGGCTTTTTATTTGTATGTTGAAGAACTTCTCAACATTTTTTAACAACATACACCCGTTTGAAAACCTCGACACAAATAGTATCATTTAATTTTTTTTATATCTCCTCAAGTTGACCTGAAAAATAAAACTTAATACCATCCCCAAAAATTTCTACCCGTGCTCTTTGAAAACTCGGATACACTTACCCTTTTTTGGTTTAGTTAAATTGTAAAAGCAGAAGTAGTAATATTAGTAGCCCTGAAAAATTCAAACTAATACCCTCAGTCGTTCTTGGGATATTGCTAAGATGTCTTATTGGCAACCAGAATACACTCAATGCCTTTTATTTAGGTTTAAAGCAACATTTAGTTTTAAAGCATAATGGGCAAATTGAAAAACTAGGGGGGGGGGACTGACATACCTAATATCCCTAGAGACATATTTACTGGACTGTTCAACTATGCTGAACAAAATGGCTGTCTCAAATTTTTGATTGGACGTGTTTGGAAAATTAGTGGGCCTGGGAGGACGGGTGCTTGCCCTCCAATCACCTTTGACTCTTAAAAAGGGAACTAGAACTTTTAATTTTCAATCGAATTAGCTGCTTTAAAAGTTTCAATAATATTGCTATTTTTGATAGGGCGGTGCTGCCTTTGATACTGCTTATATGCCCTTTTGGAAACCTGCATGCATATACTTTTTTCGTTTAATTGAAACTCGCCCTAAGCCTTCGTCAAAGTTTCACCTTAATATCCTTAGTGTCATTAGTTGCAGTAACCGTAGTGGTAGTATTAGTATCAAACAGTTCGTGGTAAAGAACTGTGAGTAAGAAGCGACCCAAAACCGAAACTCTAAAAAACGGAATTTTGATACCAATAGATACATCAAAAGAATCAGATTTTATGCTGATTTCAAATATATAAGTTACCCACCAAAAGTCATGTGCCTGAGAAAATTTGCATGATTTAAAAGTTTTACTACTGATGACGGTCACTGTATATGTGACCGAAATATCTGGTATTTTTGTGAATTTCTATTACATCACTGTCTATTAAAAGGATTTTATCCCTATTTGAACTTTTATTTATCGTTAAAAAAAAAGGGAGAAACACCCTGTAAAAGTCAGACAACCTTAATGAAAATCATACCATTAGATTCAGCGTATCAGAGAACCCTAGTGTAAAGGTTTCAAGCTCCTATATGCAAAAATGTGGAATTTTGTATTTAATTTTCCAGAAGCAAGATCACGGATGCGTGTTTATTTATTTTTTTTCCCCCGGGGTGATCGTATTGACCCAGTTGTTTTTGTAAGGGAAGGGAATTTTACACGGAGAGGGTGCCGAATTTCTCGTCATTGTTTGAAAAACGACCAGAAATTGAATAAAAAATAAGTTTTTTCAATTGAAAGTAAGGAGCAACATTAAAACTTAAAACGAACAGAAATTATTTCGTATATGAGGGGAGTTCCCTCCTAAATACCTTGATATTTACGTTAAAGTTTGACTTCTTGTGCCAATTCTTTAAGAACGACTCTTGAAACACAAAGCCTGTTTAATTAGAATAAGATAGTTGTTTAAAGTACTAAAAAACTTTACCGTGAAGAGCGAGGTAATTAGGAAGGCGAAACTCCCCTAATATAGGGAATTAATTTATTTATTTTATTCAATAAAGGAAAAATCCAGAGGCTTTTCGCAAAAAAAAGGTTTTTTTTAACTGAAAGTAAGGAGCGACATTAAAACTTGAAACGAACAGAAATTATTCCGTATGTGACAGGGGTTGTTCCCTTCTCAACACCCCGCTTTTTACGCTAAAGTTTGACTCTTTCTCACAACTCTACTTATTAAAAACAATAAAAAAAAACTTTAGCGTAAAGAGCGGGGTGTCGAGGAGGGAGGGGACAGCCTCTTTCATATATGGATTAATTTTTGTTCGTTTTAACTTTTAATGTCGCTTCTTACTTTCCGTTAAAGAAACTTATTTTTTTTATTTAATTTCAAAAAACTTTTTTGAATTAAAGCAGCTTTTGAATTTGGCTCACCGTACCTGAATAATTAAAACGAAATTTGGACACTAATTTTACTTTCTTTTTTTTTTAACTAGTAATAACCTTATAATAACTTAAGTTTGATTTTTGTTCCAGTTGTTTAAGAATGACTCATGAAACAAAGGCTATTTAATTAGAATAATCAACTTTTTTAAAAGTTACAAAAAAAACTTTAGCGTAAGAGCGAGCTATTGAGGAGAGGCAACCCATCTCATATACGTAATATTTTCTGTTCGTTTTAAGTTTTAATGTTGTTTCTTACTTTCAGTTGAAAAAAACTTGTTTTTTTTTTAATTGCTATCCGTTTTTAAATAATGTCGGGGAATTCAGCTCCCCCTCCATGGAAAATTCCCTTCCCCCACGAGAACTTTCTCCATGGAAAGATTCTCTCACGTAACAAATTAGCGATATTTGTGGAACTAATTTTGAAAGGCATAATAAGGAAACGGCCAAGAGGTCGAAACTATTATTATGAAAATGAAAGTCACAAATTTAGCAATTCTCAAACGACTGAAATCAATAAAAGAAAAGATTTTTAAAAGATATAGGAGCATATTGGAGCTTGAAACCTCTACAATTGGGTTCTATGATACGCTAAATCTGATGGTGTGATTTTCATTAAGATTCTATAACTTTTAGGGGATGTTTCCATCTTTTTTCGAAAACAATGCAAAATTTCTCAAGCTCTTAACGTCTAATGAGAGTAGTATTCCCACAGGCACTTTAAACGCATCCCTAGGGAAATTAACACATGGAAATTAACATATGATTACTGGTTATGTTTTTTGGTTTTGTTATGTTTGATGTTTGTTTGTTATGTTTGTTGGTTATGTTTGATGGTTATGTTTGTTGGTTATGTTGGATGTTTGCTGGTTATGTTTGTTGGTTATTTTTTTGGATGTTTGTTGTTTGAAGGTTGTGGGTTATGTTTGTTGGTTATGTTGTTTGATGGTTATGTTTGTTGGTTTGAGGGTTATGTTATGTTTGAGGTTTGTTGCTTATGTTTGCTGTTTGTTGGATGTCGGTTATGTATGTTGGATGTTTGTAGTTTGACGATTGCAGCCTTATTCAATATCCTGGTAAACATACGACTAGAAATGCTTCGGCATAAATAGGGTATTGCATCTTTCTGAACTTTCTGGGGATGGGGGTGGGGACAAGTATTTGGTTTAAATATGGCTAGGAAGAAGTGTGTAGTAAGGATGGTACTAAAAATGGTACCTATATAATAAATCGGTAAAAATACGAACAGGGTTGACTCTGAGTTACTAGGGTATTGCGTCGTACGGAGATTTCTGGGGAGGGGGTGGGGGCAATTATTTAGTTTAAATAAAGTATGTAGTAAGTGAGTTTTTAGGGTTGTATTAAATAGGCTGCTTATTCTATATCCTGGTAAACATACGACTAGAAATGCTTCAGCATAGATAGGGTATTGCGTCTTTCTGAACTTTCTGGGGAGGGGGTGGGTTGATGGCAAGTATTTAGTTAAAATAATGCTAGGAAGAATTGAGCTTTGTGAGTGGGGTTAAAAATGATGCTTATTCAATATCCTGTTAAACATACGACTAGAAATGCTTCAGCATAAATAGGGTATTGCGTCTTACTGAACTTTCTGGGGGTGGGGGTGGAGGCAAGTATTTAGTTAAAATATTGCTAGGAGGAATTGAGTTTTGTGGGTGGGGTGAAAAATGGTAGTTATTCAATTTCCTTTTAAACATACGAATAAAAATTCTTCAGAATAAATAGGGTTTTGCGTACTTCTTAACTTTGTGGGGAGGGGGTGGGGGCAAGTATTTAGTTAAAATAATGCTTGGAGGAATTGAGTTTTGTGGGTTGGGTGAAAGATGAACAAGGTTTTTCAACTTTATAAAATAACAGTTATTTCACATAGAAAATAAGCCCTTTGTTCTATACATTAATGAATTAGCAGCGACATCTTCATCGGGTCATGAAACACCAGCCTTTAGTTGACCCGAATCAATCCTAGCACCACTAATAAAATTTATAGACGAACCTGCATTAGTTCTAGACAATATGGAATGGCATAGGGTTTTAATAAATGATTGTTTTGGGGACATGGCCAGCCTAGACGATTTAACTTGTGACATTGACATGGTGGAGGACCCATGTCAGATAGATAGATGGACAAGATAGATTTGGACAGATAGATTTAAGATAAGCGAGGGCATTTAGGCGATGTTAGTAGTACTAGTGCATCTGAACCGGGTCCTCATAAAGAAATTACGTCACAGGGCAATACAGGCTGGCTGGATCAGCTATCCCCAAACACCCTGGAATATATACTAACTGACTTAGAGGACTTCATGCCACCTCAATCCAATGCAATTGAACAGACTGGGGGTGGGGCTATTGACAATTCTATGTCACCCCCCGCCATTCTGGTTAATGATACGTCTAGTAGTAGTAGTAATAACGATATAGCAACATCACAAGTACCCCCACTTCCAGATTTTTTTCTTTCCAACTCTGCCTTGCACCACACAAAGGTCTACTGCGCCAAATTAGGTGACCCCTTTAACTGTCTAGGTTCAGAGGATTTAAAAACAGATCCCCTGACCTTACAACTTTTGAATAATAACACTTGTCTCCCAATTTTGGACAACTCGATGATAGTGTGGGGGGTGGGGGTCAGTTTCATAGCTTCAATAGCACTAAAAATATTTTGTTAAATGAGAATGCGGGCAAGGTATATTCGAATTACTTGCACACAGAGATGTTGGCAATTCGCCCGCATATATTAAATTATGGGGAGGTTTTTCTAAATTGGGTTAATAGCATTCAAACTAAAAGGGAAGATTATAACGAGGGGGGTAGTGGGTCGGTGGTTTTATTTATTGAAAGTTTAAACGTTAATATTTGTAGATTTTAAAAGGATTTTATTTTAAGAGGTGGTGGGGCTGGGCCAAGGGGTATTGAATTAAAATATCATTCAGAATTAGAGAGATGTAGGGGGATACAACGAATCTGTTTCGATACGAAGCTAGAGTGTTTCAAGTATGCATTTTTAATTGCCGCATACAGACCTCTTCAAAAAGATGCATCTACCAAAAAGTTGGACGAAATGACAGTTAATGGTAGGGAGGGTTCAAAGTTCCCAACAGTAGATTTTACTTGCTTAAATGGTCAATTTCCCGTGACATTAAAAGGAAAAGATATTTTCGAGTAGGCTAATGCACATTTAAAGATTGGTGTCACGGTATTACAGTAAGAAACTGAATTTGAGGAGGGTCACCGTTCCGATAATAAGGGCGTATTATTTCCAATGCGGGCTCCTTCAATTAAATTAGTGGAACATTGGGTGTGGCTTCTATACACCCCATCAACAGAGCCTGATTCAATTGGTCATTTTAATCCAATTACTGATATTAGTAGGGTTCTAAGTGAGGGTAAAATTCGGGGTGGTGTGTGTTATTACTGTCCAACATGTCTCTCAGGATTTCGCTCTGATTTAAAGTTAAACCATCAAATTAAACACTGTAAACGTCATGGATACCAGGCTTTGGAGACGGTAAGCGGAGATGGAGCGATCTTGCGTTTTAAAAATTTCTCAAAACAAGCTCTTACCGAACAATAAGATCGGTGTAGACTGCAAACCAAAACTCACATACGTGAACGAATCGGCAAAGCTAAATCTTGTTAAAATACATGAATCTAGAGGGGTCCCTCAAGCTCAAGCGCAACGAGATTCCAATAATACCATGCAAGTGCTGGATCTAGTTGAGATGTTGGGTGACGGTGAAGACTTCGTGTACTCAGCAATGGTCGGTCTAATCAAAACAGTAATGGGTACAATTTCATGCCTTCGTTATAGCAGCTCTTCTACGCTTCTATAGCCAGATGACAGATTGCCAATTACAAATTGTAAAATGTGTTGGGTTTGCAATGGGGAATTTGATGATGTTGTTGGGAATGGGGGTAGGAGGAAGGTGATCGACCTTGATCATTTGTAGCAGAAAATTACATCGGGGGGGGGGAGTAACTTTAGAGCAGGAGCACATCAGTCGTGCAATTTAAACGTTAGACAGCAATATTTCGTACCTGTTTTTATACACAATTCCAATTACGACTAAAAGTTTGTTTTACCGGCGTTGGCCCGCATTGCCAAGGGTGGAGTTGTAGATAACGCATGGATAGATGGTTCTAGTTCATATAATATCATACCCAAATCATCGGAGAAGCTACTGTTGCTAGAATTCCTATGGAAAACCGTTGACAAGGGTAACACGTGCCTGAATAAAATCCGTTTTTTAGACTCTTGCAGCTTCTTCCCCAAATCTTTATGTCAATTGATTCAGGTACAGAAAAGTGACAATTTTGATAGCTTCCCTCTCCTCAAACAGTGCTTCCCCGATGATGAGATGTATGATTTATTAACGTGTTAGGGTATATATCCATATGATTATTACAACTCTGGCTCGAGGCTAGATGAGGTGTCATTACCGCCCATTGAAGCTTTTTAAAATTCTCTTACTTTGAGTTAGTGCACCACTAGCGACTATTAATGTTCTAAGTGGGTTTGGGCAAAGGGAAGATGTTAAAATGGATGGGATTATTGTAAGTTATATTTGGCCAGTGACGTACTTACTCTTCTGGACATTGTGTGAAAAAATACGGATACAACCTATGGAGAATTCGGGTTGGATTTAGGTTATTATTTTTCCGCTCCTCATCTGGTGATGGACTTGATACTTAAAATTAGCAAAGAAGAAATAGGTCTGATCGCCTATGTGGATCAGCATCTGTTTGTAGAGAGATAAATGAGGGGTGGGTTTTTTTTTCACGGTGACCGTATCATGAAAACTGATCCGACCATACAACACACCGATGAAAAGTCTGACGCAGTTTTTTTGGACATGAATTTTCTTTACCCATCGGCAATGTCTCACTACTGTTTGCCGTGTGGTAATTATAAATGACTTGACAATCCGTGTGCTTCTAACTTCCCTGACATTGCTAGCGTTGAGGAGAATGGGGCACAGGGATGTTTTTTTTAAATTGACGGTGAAATACCCATGGAAATCCATGACTCGGTAAAAGACTTTGTTTTTCCGTGCATAAATAGAACGGTGGGTAGGGACTCTCTGATCCCCTACAATTTATCTTAAGTAGAGGATGGGAGTATGCACTGGGTACCTTCAAAACAAAAACTAATTGCCAATCTCAACCCGAAACAGAATATTGTTGTTCATCTCGTGCAACGGTAAAGGATTGGGGCCGATGGCTTCAGGGTCAAAAAGATTCATAGGGACCTCCAATTTGGTCACAAGCCATACATGAAAACGTTTATTGGCGCCATTGCCAGTAAGCATACGAACGCAAAAACAAAGGTTGAAAAAGAAGTCTATAAACTCATTTTGAAATCAGCCTTCGGTAAAATATGCAAGCGTGTACGCCACAGATCTCGATGTGACATTGTAACCAATCCCAAACATTGTGCTCGAATCATTTTGGATCCAAACTTCACATCACTCTAAATCATAGACTTTGATATAGTACTCCTAAACCGTAAGAAAAGAAACATTGTTTTAAATAAAAATATTGCAGGCGGAAGTGCAAAAACTGAAATATCTAAGAAACTCATGTTGTCATTTTATTATAATGTATGCCAGGTACAGTGGCCGATTGAGGGACAAGTTCAAGTGTATTACGGGGACACTGATTCACTCCTGTTAAAAGTCAAAACTGAAAATCTATTGAATGATTTGGAAAATGGCGAGTACATTAGCTCACGAATGGACAACACTAATTGGGATAAATCCCTTTACCCAGAGCTAGTGAAACGCCAGGCCCCAAATCAATTTTTAATGTTAAAATCAGAAACGGGTAGTGATCTGATATCCAGTTGTGTGTTTCCTGGGCAGAAGGTATACTGTGTGTAAACGAACAACAAGGATATAAAACAAGTTTGCAGGGGGGTACCTACACACTTTGTAAAAAATAATTTCGACATGAGTGTGTATAAAAACTGTGTGGAACGTAGTTTTGTTCCAAGACCGAAAGTCATGGCGATTCGCTCTTTACAATTTAAAAACTAAACAGTTAGAGTTGAGAAAAACGCCATGTCGGCCATATCGGACAAAGTATTCGTAATTGTGGTTGTTTTGGAGGTACAAGCAGACGTTAAATTTCTATTTTCAGGCCTAGTTTATTTCATAGAGTACAGAAAACAACTCGGTCTACAAAAATTAACTTAAATTCATTAAAGAAAAAAGTACAAATTGGGTGGGAGGGTTTTTTTTGGGGGGTATTTTTAAATTCTTTTTTTTCTTTATCACAAACAATTTTCAATGTGTGTGTGTGTGTATGCAAGGCAGATCAATTTTCATTATTTAAAGCCCCCCTCCGGCCCCGGCCCACCGCAGCGGAGCCCCGCTCCCCGGCCCGCGGCGCCTCCCGCGGCGCTTCCCGGCCCGCCGCGGTGGGGTCCCGCTTTTCGGCCACCACAGCGGCCGCCCCCCGGGGGGACCTCATACCAAATTTAAAGTGATGTAAATAAAAGTGATATTATTTTAAGTGTGTGTGTGTGTGTGTGCATATTCTAATAAATGTTGTATTTTTTATAAATAAATTAAAAAAAAAGTGTATTTATTAAAGTGTTTTTTCTAGTGCCTATGTAAATGTTGTATTTTTTATTATAAATAAATTTAAAAAAAGTGTTTGGTTTCATGTTTAATGTGCTTTTTTTTCAATGTAGTATTTTTTAAGTGTTGTTACTTTTATTCGTATAATAAAAGAAAATATGATTCTTTATTTGTCTCATTATTATTCATGAACGGACTAGTAGGGAAATTATTTAGTCATTAGACTGCTATAGTCTACAGTTAGTTGTCTAGGTGAACTGTTAAAGGGAACATGTATCAATTTAAAACATCATTCAGATCATTTCTGTGTGGGCCGTCAAAGTCAGGAAAAACAACACTTTTAACTAAAATAATTAAAATTGCGATAAAATGTTTATGGAAAAGCAGAAATGTACTATTGCTACAGTATTTGGCAGGAGTCATACGATAAAATAAAAGCAATTGCCATGACGGGGTTGGTGCAGATACAATTCATACAGGGACTTGATGTTTTCAGCATTATTGAACCAAACTCTTGGCTGATTATTGACGATCTGGCTGAATCAATTGAACAATGGTCCCAGGAAATGCTACAACTGATCACTGTTCACTCTCATCATGAACAGATTTCCGTTACTCTGGTTCTACACAATCTCTTCCATCAGAGCAAATCTATGCAACCGCTTTCATTGAACTAAACCTGCTATATCATCAACAGAGTTTTTTGTGATTCTAGCTCGCTAGCAACTCTCAATAAACAGATATATCCCAGCGCCCCTAAATTTCTGCTCTCAGCATACAATCAGGTAACTAATAAACCCTACGGCTATATCCTATTGGATCTTAATCAAAATACACCCGAGGATCTGCGTGTAGTCACAGATATTTTCGACAATGAAATTACAGTATATCTCCCGTCAACACTAAAAAGGCTATTAGTTGCTATCATGACACTGAAGAAACTACATGAAAATAGACATATATTTTCAGTTCTAAGCCCTTCAAAACTCTCGCTTAGGAGAGCCATACTCAAAAACTGTATTGACAATGATTTCATTAATCTAATATCTGAAATTTGTTTAAATTTGACCGAGGGCAATGTGCAACTGCCAGAAGTAGTTAAGCAACAGGTAAAGCAGCATCGGTCCACTGTACGTACATTGGCCTCTAAAAAGAAAGGAAATAATTTAAAAAAGAAACGACTTCTTCAGGCGGGCGGTAGCTTTTTCTCACTTTTACTGCCAATAATTGCAGGACTTGTAAACAGTTTTCTCTAGAGAGAATGGGAAAACCCTATAAATTGACTCCAGTAGAGCTCGCTCTCTCACCCGTGGAACACTTTGAGAACAATCTGAGTAAATTCATTGACAACGAGTATATTGAGGTTGATAAAAAACTGCTTTTACTTCAAGATGCACTTCGCCAAGTGGAAAAATATAAGCCCTATCGTGCGATGGCCAGTGGTATTGATCACAAAATAGAATCATCTCCTCAGGATTCCGCTGCTGAAACACAATTAAAGACGGAGGAATTGTATTCAATTTTTTTGAAATTTGGAAATATAATGCCCCACACATATCGTGAACAAAGCACACGACTCCTAACCTATCTCATGGAAAGTGGTCAAGATCAAATTCAAGTTGATGGCAATGGGAAAGGGATTATAATTCATGGCAAGAGCTATAATCTACTTGATTTAATCTATGATATGGTTACAAATCGTAAAGGACTATTATCATTTGACGCTCATCTATACAACTTTCTAAATACATTAAACTTCCCCAAAAGTCTTATTAGCAATAGACAAACTCTAAAAAAATAAATGAACATGCATCATCAACAACAACAACAACAACAACACCATTAAAATATGAAGAGGATGAAGAAGAAGAAGAAGATTTTAAATCAATCTTGGAAAATACTAGCACACCTAGTGGAAACTTGACAATAAGGAGGAGCACACCATTGATAGCTAGACAAAATCGAAAACGTATCAAGTCACCATCACCCCCATCACCAGCCACAACTAGCATACAAATGGGTAGCGGACGTTACACTACGTGTTTACGTTCAAAATGGTTGAAGTTCTGAAAGGTGTTTATGAAAATATTGGTGAAGCGGGGAGTTTAAGTTCCCCCACCACTCTTTCCAATGTGAGTGATGTTCAGAATAAAGGTGTACAAGACTATCTACATAATGAATTAGGTGTCACTCTGCATAGAAATCATAGAACTCATGCTAATCAATATCGAAAAACAAAAGCCTTTTCCTCATTGCATATAATGCAAGCAGATCTCCTGGCTCAAGATGATATTCAACGAAGTCACAATACACCGTACAAGTACATTCTACTTGCAATCAGAGTTTATAGTCGTTATGCATATGCAATTCCATTGCGCTCGAAGAGAGGTGTTGAAGTTGCTCATGCTATTGAAAGTATTCTCGAACATGATTCATGTAAAACAATTCCAACGGATCGCGGTAGTGAATTTGTTAATCCCCATGTTGCAAAAGTACTAGTGAAATATAGTACACTGCTCTATCATAGTCATAGTTTTATAAAGGCTGCATTGGCCGAACGATTGATAAGAACTATTCGACTTTTAATTTCAAGATATTGTATATTGAAAAATACACCGGCTTTTATTCATGATTTAGATAAAATCATGTTGATCTATAATCAACGACCTCATCGATCATTGTCCAATTCAACCCCAACGGAAGTTCATCATTCTGGTCACGACGCAATTGACATTTTTCTTAAACAGAATTCCAAAGCGAAGATTGAGAAGATGAAAAATAAATTCAATGTTTGCGATACGGCTCGTAGCAAAAGGGCAAATAGTGTTTTGAAAAGGAGAATAGCGTATGGGTCGCAAAACTTTTTAAAGTGGTTATTACTTAAGAAAATGAGCCCAAAGAATATTGCCTATGTGATAACAAACATGAGGAGATTCTCGGTGGCTTTTATGACTATGAACTACAAAAGGTTAAAAATAATAGTGAAATCTATCAAATTGAAAAAATATTAAAGACTCGTACTCACAGGAGTAGGAAACAGTTACTTGTTTGGTGGCTAGGATACAACTCTGATTTTCATTCTTAGATCGGTGTTGAAAATATTGACAATGTCCAATGATTTCTATGTAACATTTATGTCCAACGTTTCCGATCCTCTCTACAACGAGTTGAATAAGACAAGTGATTTTTGGACAAAACTCTCCCCCGTCATCAAATTTTACGGTGCATATGAAGTGTCGACTGTATTCTCAAAAATGCATATGACATCCTGAGAAAGGATCGTGTGTATGATTTAAAAGTTATACCATTCGATTGGTCACCCTTTGTCGACTATGAATGGGTTGAAGCACTTAAATCTAGCGAATATCCACATGTTAAATTGAAATATATTGAATATGACAATATGACATATTTGCGTCGTACCATCAATAGAAAAATCTTATATCGCAGAAATGGTAAATTCCATTTTAGTTATTCATTGGAACACGATTGGATTGACATTATCTCATCTGCTGACGCAGAAATGATAAGTATGAATGATAATCTGAGAGACGTTCTTGGTTTTAAACAGAATATGATCAATGGTGAAAATGCTGTCACCGTTTACGGGATGAATCAAGTTATTTTTTGCTGATTATCCACCTGGTTTCACTTCGGACTCTTGTATATTTCTCTATGTATCCTTTGTGGAAACATCGAAAGTTGGTAATTCAAATGTCCCCCTCCTACGTGTTCTTGAACGAAAAACAACCCATGAACTTGTTAATCACTATAATATAAAGCATCTTAAGAATGTTCCTGTAAACACCTCGTATTTGGAACTCTGTCAGTTAACACTAATAAGTGAATTGGGTGATCCAATAACAAAAAGCCTAGCAGTCATTACATGTCATTTTGACCCTTTGTCGGCGGTACCTAGATCTAAAACGAACAATAGAAGAATTATATTGGTCTGCCCCGACATCAAGCGCTATGTTGGTGCTCTGAGTCCAAGTCAAACAGGCAATGGATTGGACTACTACAAGGGGCGTACTACAATGTCTGGCTATGGTCTTGGTAGCTGGTTTGCTAGGCTATTTCGTTCTGCACTACCCCTTGCCAGGAAAATATCTTGTACCTGCTGCATCAAATTTAGCTGCCTCAACAATACAGGACTGGGGGTCGGGCAAGAATTTCAAGGAGAGTGTTAAGGAAAATATTAGATCTTCAGCAAGAGCCGTTGGTGAGCAATTAAAATCTCAGCAAAATGGGAAGGGATTGAAAAGGATGCGTGCGCGTCATTCACTCATCAGTCTCTACCCAGGCGGGAAGCGAAGGACATCAACAAGAACTTTGAGGAATAAAACAAGAAAGACCAATAAGCAGAAGAAGAAGAAAAAGAAAAAGGCTGTTAGATCAAAGAAGGATTTCTTCTCTTAAGATGACTTTTCTCCCCCACAATGAATCATATCAATCAATCAGTTCCTCATTGAATCTATTCAATTCTGAAAATGTTGATGAAAGCGTCAAGTATGTCTCCTATGAACAATGTCATACTCCCAACCCACTCTCGGAAAATCTACACTTTCAAATATTTTACAATGAAGACTATTTCCTTCATTTGTCATCAACATTTATTGATCTAAATGTTTCGGAGAAGAAAAAGTTAGATAATACGACTCCAAATGCTAGCGATGGTCTCTCCTACAAGAACTGTATTCTACACAACCTAATCAAACAAGTTAATGTATTTATTAATGGAACATTGGTGAGCACTAGCAATAATTTATCCAACTATGCAAGCTACATACAATTTATGATGATGACGCCAAAGGCATACAAGGAGTTGAGAGGACAATCATTGGGCTATGAATATCGATCAAGTGTTGATACTGACGGCGAGTTGACTACTTCCCGTGACCCAAGAGTATCATCTAGTTAGAAAATTAAATCATGAGATATTCAATATATCCCAATGGCTACCCCCCAATGTCAAGAGTGACATAAAGCTACAGATGGCCCAATCGAATTTCATTTAGAGAAAAACACTTTCTGCAGCACCCGATGCAAATGTTATTATCACATCGGCAATTCTCCACGTTCGAAAACAACAAGTTATGAGCTCTGTTGCATTGGCAGTTGAAAATCTAAGAGCCAATGGCAACAACATTAAACTTCTTGTTCCCAATACAATAACAAATCTACATCACAGTCCCGCTGACTTTTGGAGCTATACCAATTAATAATTTATCAATAGAGAAATTCCAGCAATATTGACTTTGGACTTTGTGAAAAGTGGCAGTGCCATTGGATCCTGGACTGATTCCCCCCACTATTTTAATTTTTTTGGTGTATTTAGCCTTGTGTGCAAAGTGAATGGTATTCCACTGTACACTCTATCATTTGACAAAAATCCTATAGAACTCTGTACGAGTTGACCATGCAATCCCTATATCATGACTCTCAACTATTTGAAAATGGAATAACCGATTCAATGTTTTCAAAAAATCATGGGGTAATTGTTTTGGACTTGTGGGGGACTCAGGATATGAGCATAGTACGAACAGGGAGTGTACGTGTAGAGTGTACATTTGCCGATGCTTTGACTGAGAGTATCACACTAATATCACTGAGTCAATTTGAAACTTACTGGGAAATCACACTCGACGGAAGTGTTCTACTTGACCTAGGACCATGAAAACAAACTAAATAATGAACGTATTTAGTATGGATCCATACATCTCCCAGTACAAGTCCTATTGCATACCATCGGACTTCATTGAAAAAATTCCAAGTGTTAACAATACCCTAATCATTGTTAATAGCTGTCCATCGACTTTGAAGACCGGCCATTGGCTATGCATCTTTCAAACAGCGAAAAATATTGAATTTTCTGATCCTCTTGGCCTATCGTATAAATTCTATACTCCATACATCAGCAACTTTATTGAAAGCAGTGGGAAAACTATTATTCAAAATCAACGAAGAGTACAGGATTTAACGACTAGGATATTTGGCTTTCATGCACTACTCTTTTTCATGTTCAGATATCGTGGCTATACCTACTAGCAGTTTCTTGACATCTTCGTTGGCTTACCTCGATTGAACGACTTTCTAGTTGAAAATATACTTACAAGCGTGTTTAATGTTGATTTTAGTGCCCTACGAGTAAACTGTTCTAAAAATGCATGTGAAATTGTTTATTAATAAATGAAAAAAACGTATATACATGATAAAAATGACTTTTCTACTCTTTAGATTTCATCTTTTACTAGGTAGAGGTATTTGTCTACAACAACTAATGCAGGTAGATTATCCGAATTCACAGTATACTGAGCCTGAAGTACTCCAGCGTCAGGGTCTCATTTTCTACAATAGAGTGTAACTTCACTCTTGCCATATCTCTTTCTATAGTAAATGATACTATTCTCATTCATTTTGTAGAATTCACATGTTTCAATTTATTTATCTGAAGCAATTTTACAAACAGTGTCCTCAAGTGGCGAAACACATTCCGTCACAGCCAAATAAAAATCAGTGGGCTTATAATCATAACAATCATTGTCTTCACAAGGATGACGTAGAAACCATATTCTTTTTTTGTTCCAATAGTTGAATCGCTGACCTGGCTCCTCCTCCCAGAACAATCTAAAACCACGGCGATACCAATCTTGTAGTAATAAACTAAAATCACGCTTAGTATTCTTTCCAATCATACCAGGATATGTATTCTCCTACTGATTACATTTATCATAGTGGCAATTAGAGCATAGGTGCCCTCCAGGATGAGAGTCACACACCCCTTCAAGACAGAAATTACAACCTTTAATTTGTACAGCATATCCTCTATGCAATTTACACGGGTTGCATTATCTAAACTTTTCATCTTTTTCATCAATCATTGTGAAATTATCACATGATGACCAGCTTCCCTGTGTGTACATACATAGTGGGCATGTATGGAACATTTTTTTCATGTGTTGAAACTCTCACTGCCGCAATGAAACTGAGCTAGTAACAACAACAAATTGACTGGGATAGAGAGAGAGAGAGGAGTAAATAATCCTTTGAACGTCATCTTTCTCATGAAAAAAAGTCCTAAATTTCTAAAATAGTGTTTAAAAGCATATCCACCATATCATATTGCCATGTCGTGATTAAAATATCAATAAATTGTGTAAATGCATTTGGACCACGAGATAGAAGCTTCATATAATAGTCTAATGATGGAGAATCAGTTTTCATTATATCGACAAGCATTCCCTGAGAAAATATCTTCCTTTGAATAGACAGCTCTAGAAAATCATCATCTAGAATCAAACGTTTTTCCACAGACACTAGATTCCCCATGGTTCGCTATTTCTCAAATCTATCCATTCTTTAGAGTCCTAGGACTCTTACAACCAACTTCAGACTAGCAAGAATTTTTTTTCTATTCTAAAAAATTTATGATAGTATACTATAGAAAGAAAATACCTTTGATTTAGAAATAATTTTATAGATCATAATTACAACAATAATATTTACTGATGCATTTTCTTCTCATCAATATATTTCACTAGCACATCTAATGCTGCCTGAAGTCTATTTATATGCACAATATTCAGTTTCGCAGCAAAACATAATTCCTCCTCCAGCTTAAATTTACTTAATGATATCACGTATCTAGCATACATATCGTTCCATTCAAGGCATAGTCTACAGCCTCCGGTTATTTCCACAGCCACATTTGGTACTCGTATATCTTTGCTGCTGCTGCTACCGGCCCCACCATCAATCTCCAATAGTGTAAACGCACCACTCATTTCCTCTACTAATATCCTCTCAAATAAACTATTCTCTCTGAATTCAATTCTCTTACTAATATGAATTGCAATGAAAATCACTCCTTTAATTTGAATCAAATCACCAATCCAGTTATCGTATATAGAATAACCTCTGCTGTCTCTGATTGGCCCTAAAAAATGGGTGTTGCCTCAAAAACCAGTCTGGTTATCTTTTACAATCTAGACTATAGTCTCAAAACATGCTTGGCCACTTTATAGGTAAAGGTTTGCCAGCTTTTTTGCAATGTGCACGTGAAACCACACTGTATATTCTTGTAGGCGTGAATGTACGCTTGAATATACGCTTGAAACTGTATACACTTTTACTACTGTCGCTCTCCAATCACTTTCAACTATTAAAAAAGGCACTAGCCCTTTCAATTTCCAATTGAATGAGCCCTTTTGAAGTTTCTACGTTTTCAATAAAAAAATCTTATATACCCCCTGGGCATAACTCACAACCCTTGCAGTGATGGCTATGGGGGGGTGCGTTGTCTTCCTTAAAGACCAAATTTAAAAAACTTTCAACTAAGTTGAATAAAATGGCTATCTAAAATATTGATTGGATGTGTTTGGAGAAAAGATGGGCGTAAGAGGGGGGTTAGTTGCCCTCAAATCACTTTTTACTATTAAAAAGGGCACTAGAACTGTGAATTTACAATCGAATGAGCCCTTTTTAGAGTCTTTACGACAAAGATTTCAATAAAAATCGTATATGCCCCCATGGCATAACTTATAATCCTTGCCCTGAAGACTCTGGGGGAAGTGTCCTGCTCAAAGGTATAATTTTCTGAACTTTGAACTGTGTGGAGCAAAATGGCTACCTCAAAATATTTATTTGATGTGTTGGGGGAACGGCGGGTGTGGAAGGGGTGTTAGTTGCTTTCCAATCGCTTTTGACTACTAAAAAGGGCACTAGCCATTTCAACCTCCAATCGAATGAGCCCTTTTTGAAGTTTCTACGACAACGCGTTACATAAAAACCTTATATGCCCCCTGGGCATAATTTACAACCCTTTCCCTGAGGGCTTTGGGGGGGGGGGTTGTCATCCTCAAATACCTAATTTCCAGAACTTTCTACTACGTTGAACAAAATTGGTATCTGAAAATTTTGATTGGATGTATTTGGAGGAGCGGTAGGCGTGAGAGGGGGGTTAGTTACCCTCCAATCACTTTTGACTATTAAAAAGGGCACTAGCTCTTTGAATTTCCAATCGAAGGAGCCTTTTTTGAAGTTTCTACGACAACGCTTTCTATAAATGCCTTATATGCCCCCAGGGCATAAATAACAACCCTTGCCCTGAGGGTTGTGGGGGAGTCTCCTCCTCAAAAATATATTTTCTATGTAGAAATCAACTACGCTGAACAAAATGGCTATCTTAAAATTTTGATTGGATGTGTTTGGGGGAATTAGAAGCGTTGGGGGGAGGGGGGGGGGGCTAGTTGCCCTCCAATCACTTTTGACTATTATAAAGGGCACTAGCCCTTTGAATTTCCAAATCGAATGAGCCTGTTTTGAAGTTTCTACGACAACGCCTTATATACAATCCTTATATGCTCCCAGGGCATACCTAAAAACCCTTGCCCTGAGGGTTGTGGGGGAGTGTCCTCCAAAAAAAATATTTTCTATCTGGAAATCAACTACACTGAACAAAATAACTATCTCAAAATTTTGATTGGATGTGTTTGGGGAAAATGATGGGCGTGGGGGGCAAGTTGCCCTCCAATTACTTTCGAATATTAAAAAGGGCACTAGAGCTCTCAATTTTCAATTGAATGAGCCCCTTTTGAAGTTCCTACGACGACCCCTTCCATGTGAAGTACCCTGCTCTAAAGTAAAAAAATAATAAGTAGTACAATGTGCCAACATCGTTCTTATATGCCTTCAGGGCATAACTTAAAACCCCTGCCCTGAGGGTTGTGGGGGAGTGTCCTCCTCAAAAACATATATTCTATCTGGCAATCAACTACACTGACCAAAATGGCTATCTCAAAATTTTTGATTGGATGTGTTTGGGGGAATGATGGACTAGTTGCCCTCCAATCACTTTCAACTATTAAAAAGGGCACTAGCCACTCCAATTTCCAATCGAATGAGCCCTTTTCGAAGCTTCTACGACAACTCCTTCAATACGAAGTGCCTGGGTATGGAGAAAAAAAAACATTGTGCCCATATCGTTCTTTACTTAGGCAGCGCTAGCGCACTGCCTATGATAATAATCTGTTTTAAAAGTTAAACAAAGAGCCAAGAGGTCGAAACTATTATTATGAAAATGAAAGTCACAGATTCAGCAATTTTCAAATGACTGAAATCAATGAAAGAAAATATCTTTAAAAGTTATAGTAGCATATAGGAGCTTGAAATCTCTACAATTGGGTTCTATGATACGCTGAATCAAATGGTGTGATTTTCATTAAGATTCTATGACTTTTAGGGGAGGTTTCCATCTTTAATCGAAAATAAGACAAATTTCCTTCGGCTCTTAACGTATGATGGGAGTAGTATCTCCACAGGCACTTTAACTGCACCCCTAGGGAAATTAACACAGGGAAATTAACATATGATTGCTGGTTATGTTTGTTAGTTTTGTTATGTTTGATGTTTGTTGGTTATGTTTGTTGGATTTTTGTTGTTTAATGTTTGTGGGTTATGTTTGTTGGTTATGCTGTTTGATGGTTATGTTTGTTGGATATGTTATGTTTGATGTTTTTTGGTTATGTTTGATGTTTGTTGGATGTTCGTTATGTTTGTTGGATGTTTGTTGTTTGATGATTGCTGGTTATCTTTGTTGGTTATGTTTGATGTTTTTTGGTTATGTTTGTTGGTTATGTTTGTTGGATATTTGTTGTTTAATGTTTGTGGGTTATGTTTGTTGGTTATGTTGATTGATGGTTATGTTTGATGGCTTTATGGTTATGTTATGTTTGATATTTGTTGGTTATGTTTGGTGTTTGTTGGAAGTTGGTTATGTTTGTTGGTTATGATTGTTGGATGTTTGTTGTTTGATGATTGCTGGTTATGTTTGTTGGTTAGGTTTATTGGAAGTTTGATATTGGTTGGTTATATTTGCCGGTTATGTTTGTTGGTTATGTTTTATGTTTGTTGGTTATGTTTGTTGGATGTTTGTTGTTTGATGGTTGTTGGTCAAGTTTGTTGGTCATGTTGTTTGATGGTTATGTTTGTTGGTTTGATGGTTATGTTATGTTTGATGTTTGTTGGTTATGTTCGTTTGTTATGTTTGATGTTCGTTGAATGCTGGTTATTTTGTTTGTTGGTTATGTTTGTTGGTTATTTTTGTTGGATGTTGTTGTTTGAGGGTTGTTGTTTATGTTTGATGGTTATGTTTTTTGTTTGATGGCTATATTTTGCTTGATGTTTGTTAGTTATGTTTGTTGATGGTTATGTTTGATGGTTGTGTTTTGTTTGATGTTTTTTGGTTATGTTTGATGTTTGTTGGTTATGTTGTTTGCCGGTTATATTTGATGGTTATTTTTGTTAGTTATGTGGTTTTTTCTGCAGCGTCATGTGTTCTGTACTTGCTCATTTGAGGTAAAAACTTCATATTTGTACATGTTGCAACTTTGAGTCACACCTTGTTTGAAATTTGATGTTTGTTGTTTATGTTGTTTGATGGTTATGTTGTTTGTTGGATGTGTTTCGGGAAACGTTGGGCGTAGAAGGGGTGTTAGTTGCCTTCCAATCCCTTTCGATTATTAGAAAGGACACAAGCCACTCCAATTTCCAATTGAATAAGTGCCTTTCGAAGTTTCTACGACAACTTTTTCGATACGAAGTGCCCTGCCCTAAAGGAAAAAATTAATAAATAATACATTGTGCCAACATCGTTCTTATAAGCCCCCAGGGCATAACATAAAACCCTTGCCCGGAGGAGTGTCCTCTTCTTTACTTAGTCCCTTGTCTCGTTTCCTGTCTCGTTCTCGAGTGTCCCCGTTCTTTACTTAGGCAGCACGATCGTGCTGCCTATGATTTATGCAACAACTTTTTATATAGACCTTATATGCCCCCAGGGCATAACTTACAATCCTTGCACTGAGGGCTCTAAGGGAGTTATCATCCTAAAATACCTTATTTCCAGAACGTTCAACTACGTTGAACAAATTAGATATTTCAAAATTTTGATTGGATGTGTTTTGGAAAATGGTGGCCGTGCGAGGGGCGTTAGTCGCTATCCAATTACTTTCAACTATTGAAAAGGCCACTAACCTTTCAATTTCCAATTGAATGAGCCCTTCTGAAGTTTTTACGACAAGGCTTTCAATAAAAACTTTATGTGCCCCAGGGCATAACTTACAACCCATGCCCTGACGGCAGTGGGGGGAGGGGTTGTCATCCTTAAAGACCTAATTTCCAAAACTTTCAACTACGTTGTATAGAATGGCTATCTAAAAATTTTGATTGGATGTGTTTGGGGAAAAGGTGAACGTGAGAGGGTGGCTAGTTGCCCTCAAATCAGTTTCGACTATTAAAAAGGGCACTAGCCCTTCGAATATCCTATCGAATGAGCTTTTTTTGAAGTTTCTACGACAACGCCTTCTTTAAAAACCTTATATGCCCCCAGGGCAAAACTTAAAACCCTTGCCCTGAGGGCTGTTGGGGAATCTCCTTCTCAAAAACATATTTTCTGTGTGGAAACCAACTACGCTGAACAAAATGGCTATTTCAAAATTTTGATTGGATCTGTTTGGTGAAATGATGTGCGTGGGGGAGGGGGGGGGGGGCTAGTTGCCCGCCAATCACTTTCGAATATTAAAAAAGACACTAGCCCTTTGAATTTCCAATCGAATGAGCCTTTTTTGAAGTTTCTACGACAACGCCTTCTATAAAAACCTTATATGCCCCAAGGGCATATCTTAAAACACTTGCTCCGAGGGTTGTGGGGGAGTGTCCTCCTCAAAAATATATTTTCTATCTGGAAAGTAACTACGCTGAACAAAATGGCTATCTCAAAATTTTGATTGGATGTGTTCGGGGAATGATGGGCGTGGGGGGGGGGGGTGGAGGGCTAGTTGCCCACCAATCACTTTTGACTATTAAAAAGGGCACTATCCACTCGAATTTCAAATCGAATGAGTCCTTTTCGAAGTTTCTACGACAACTCCTTCGATGCCCGACTGAAGAAGAAGAAAAACATGCGTATTTTTAATACGCATAACATGCGTATTTTTTTTGTTAGCCCGCAGTGGGTCACCCTCCACTAGGGTAACGGCCCGCTCTCTGGCCGCCTTCGAGGGAGTGTCCAGTCCACCGAACGGTTTTTCTCAGTCTTTACGCAACCCAGAACATTTCTTTTTTAGTAAAAATAGCAAAATATGCAAAGGGAGAAATTCTATTTCGGGAAATTCTTGATCCTGCCCATCCCGCGTACTGCGGGGGGGGGGGGAGTTCGGTCAGTGTCTACTCATTCCGGGGACGGAATTCGGACTTCGAGTAGGAGATAAAGGAGGTTAAAAAATAGTCTCGCTTGAGATAATTTAAAGAGTAGCAATACTAGGGAAATTGTCATAGAATTTCTAGGACATACCCCCCTCTAACGTTACAGCATTCCTGTTTCTAACGCTCATCTGGCAAAATTCCTAGCCCTGGCAACCCACCAGGGATTCCAGGTGTTCTAATATTTCTTCTGTACTGCCAAGATTCCCATCCATTTTTGACATATTGTTTTTCTGGAAGATCCCCAAGATTCCCTTGACCAGGTCTAATATGGATGACGCCATTGTATCTTACAAAATAGACTCCAGGAGCCTATGGGGGAATCCCCCGAGCACAGTACACACACAGAGTGCCGCGGAATAACGGCGGTGTTCATCTTAAGCAATGAATCCTAATGGGAGAGGTTGGAAGACAATCTTGCGAGAAGGATAGATACCGAAACCATTAAAAAGTATACTTATGACCCAGAGCGGAATGGTGCATCCATACTTTTTTCACACTGACACCAGCCCTCATCAACTGACCTCCCCCCACTACACATGTGGTACCAGTCCTCACCCCCTAGGAAATTTTCAACCTTTTTCGCTCCGAAAATAATCTAAAGAATCTCATTAAACACTATATTTTTGAAAACAGAGAAGTCCCCCCTTTCTTTGATACGGTTTGATACCCTAAGCATTTCACCTCGCAGAACCATACTATCACTGTTCTGTGACCTCCTCTACCATGATCCCCATCTTCCCAAAACAGTTTTCAGACATTTCTTGTTAAAAGTTTAACTTCAACCCATTCATTAGAGTTTTCGCAAGCAATTCACGCCACATTACTACACTGTAACTATTTTCTGTTACCCCTGCGACACCCGTCATCATCATTGTAAGCGTCTTCTAATGTTTGAAACATACACACAAAATCACACACGCACACACACGCACAAGCACACACACACTAACAAACGCACACACACAGACACACAAAAACACATAAACACGCAAACCCACAAAAAGACACAAACACACAAAAAAATCACACACACGCACACAAAAAACACAACACAAAAAAACACCAACGCAGCAAACGAAAAAAAAACACACACACGCAAACAAACAAAAAGCAACACAAACACACACACACCCACAAAAAAAAAAAAAGACACAAACACACAGACACAAAAACACAAATACACCCACACACAAACACACTCACACACACAAAGACACATAAAAAAAAACGCACACACACACAAAAACACAAACCCAAAAACACACACACACAAAACAAACACATAAAACACACCCACACACACAAACACTCACACAAACAAAAATAAAAACACAAAAAAAAAACACACACAAAACACACACACAAACACAAAAACACACACATGAACAAACACACAAAAAAAAAAACACAAAAAAAATAACAAAAACAAACACACACACACAAATAAAAACGCACACACACGAGCAAACACACAAAACACACACAAACACACACACACACACACACTGACACAAAAATGTACACACACACACACACACACACACACACACACACACACACACACACACACACACACACACACACACACAAAAACACACACAAACACAAAAAAACACAAAAAACACGCACACACACAAAAACACAGACACACACAAAACACTCACACACAAAAAAACACAAAAACACAAAACACACACAGACACACACACACAAAAAAAACACAAAAATAAAAACAAAAAAAGACACACACAAAACACACACACACAAAAACACACATACACAAAAAACACACACACAAAAACAAACACAAACAAAATACACACAAACACAAAACACAAACACAAAAACACACACAATACACACATAAAAACACAAACAAACACACACAAACAAACACACAAACACACAAACACTCACACGCAAAAATGAACTCACAGACACACACACAAAAAACACACACATACACAAAAACACACGCACACAAAAACACACACTCACACAAAAACACACACCCAAAAACGAACACACAGCCATACACACACAGACACGCACACAAAAAACACACACACTCAAACACAAACATACACAAAAAAAGCACACACACAAAACAAACACACACACAAACACAGACACACACACAAACACACACACACACTCACAGAAACAAATACACATAACACCACGCCATTAGAATTTTTCGTTGAACTGTAAGACTTGTAATATTTTTGTAGTGTTGTGTCATGCTTTACCTTGTCACTGTTACACTCTTTTGATGTTGGACTCCCTCGGAGGCGGCCAGCGAGAGTGCCATTACTTTAGTGGAGGGTGGCCCGCTGCGGGATAACAAAAAAAGAAAACATTTAAAAATTAAACATTTGAAAATTACCACTTTGCGCAACGAAAAAATGTAAATAAATCAGTGCATAAGAATGGCAGTTCTGAGCTGGTGAGCGAAAAAACAGGCCACCTCCCCCCAAAGACGTCCCCGCCCCTTGAGTCTTCTCCTCTCATCTTTCTTTAAATTATGCATGCTATTGTTTATATTTTATCATTTTATAAGCTACAATTATATCTAAAAATTGCATCTATTATCAAGGCGCCCTCTGAAAAGGAATGCTAGGTGCAGGGTGGAACCTATTGTTAGGATATTGTGAAATATTCATAAATTTAGCTCAATGAAAAAAGGATATTTGCTTAAAACCTCTTAAAACGTTTTAAATCCGTCTCTAATATCACTCCTCCTACCCCTCTGGGTAGCATACTAGGTCTCCCGATTTTCTGTAACACGCAGCTCTTTTTTTGCGTATATAACGATATGGCTTTTTTCACATTTTATTTTTTGTCGTGTTTTTTAACTGTCTTTTTCTATGTTATTAATCTTGCTTGTCAATTTGTTTGAAATAATAAAACATTTTATTTACAAATTCCTTGTTTTTAAGATGTATTTTTTTGACGATTAAAGAGATTACTTAATTAAACCACTCCTTAGGCTGTATTTCTATTAATACCTTGACAGGGATTGTCTCCTGGAGCGGGTCAAATTGGGAGAGTAATACATCATTCTAGTGTTTGCCAAAAACAGGGAATCTTAGATGCCACGCATTAGGATAAGTTTAGAATATTAAGAGTAGGGTAAAATACTGGAAATGGTTTCATGGACCACTTGCTTAGGGCACAAATCCATTGGAAGAAAAATGACCTTTCGAGTCTTAGCGGGGTCAAAGAAGCAACTAATGAAAAAGAATAAAAGAAAAAAAGTATTTCATGTTTCGGATGAAAAATGAAATGCGAAAAAAAGGTATTAATCGACAGTGACGGATACACCGTCCATGCGTAAGATGCGCTGACCTTATATAAAGTGTGTGCCACCATTAAGTAAATAAAAAACGCTTTGAAGGTTTCAGGCGAAAAAAATAATTATTACATGACAGTGTTGCATAACGTAAGGTGAGCATCATTACGTAAGGTGTGTGCATCAAGCATAATACACCTGACCGTTTGAAACGGGGTAGGTCGTGTGACCTCAATGGAGTCCAGAGGGTTTTGTCATGGAGTCTTGCCAAGTGTGTTCCCTTTAATAGAACTGGTGAATGCGCTCTGGAGGTTTGACGCGTTAAGAGCTCCCCTTGTTAAATGAACTTGTGTGTTATCCTAATAACGATCCAGGTAATTGAAACACCTGGGAATTTCACCTAGGAATAGGGCATGCGCTCAGAATCTTGCCAGCTAGAAACAGGGGTTTGATCGGAATCTTGCCAGCTGACCGCATTGTGCATGTGTAACGGCTTAAGGAAGTGGTAGCTTCGCTTATCTAATATGCTAAAGATGGCGGTTGCTAAGGGGAAATATTCGACATCTTCTATAAAGGCAGTCAATGGTTTTCAATAGAAAAAACATCATGGGGGACTCTACCACCTGGGGAGGTATGTTTGGACATGCATAGGAATAAAAACACCTGGGAATTTTGCCAGCTAGAAACAGGGGTAGTATTGGCTTGTAACAGCATTTATTTTCAAATATATCCAAACATAACCAAAAAACAACATAAACATCAAACGACATAACCAAAAAATATAAAACCATCAAACCACATAAACAACAAATATAACCAACAAATATAACCGACAAACAACATAACCAACAAACATCAAACATAACCAACAAGCATAAAAAAAGCATAATCATCAGACATAAACATCAACAAACATAACCAACAAAAATCAAACAACACGTAACCATCACACAAAATTATAACCAACAACCTTAAAATAACAAACATCCAAGAAACATAACCAACAAACAATATTACCAACATCCAACAAACATCAAACATAACCAACAAACAAAACCAACAAACATCAAACATAACATAACCATGAAACCAAGAAACATAACCATCAAACAACATAACCAGCAAACACAGCCAACAGACTTCACAACAAACAGCCAACAAACATAACCAACAAACATTACCAACCACTATCAAACATAAAAACATAGCAATCAAACACAACCAAAAAATATAACAATCAGACATAACCAAAAACACCAAATATAACATAACCAGCAATCGTCAAACAAAAAACATCCAACAAACATAACAAACAAACATAGCCAACAAAAAACATAACCAACATCCAACAACATCAAACATAATCAACAAACATAACCAACAAACATCAAACATAAAATAACCATAAAACCAACAAAAATAACGATCAAACAACATAACCAACAAACATAGCCAAGAAGAATCAAACAACAAACACCCAACAAACATAACCAACCAACATAACCAAAAAACATCAAACATAACCATCAAAAATAACCAACAAACGCAACCAACGAACATAAAACATAACATGACCAACAAGCATAACCTGCAATCATATGCTAATTTTCCTGTGTTAATTTCCCTAGGTTTGTGTTTAAAGTGCCTGTGGGGATACTACTGATAGGTAGGACTAAACTTATATATTTAAAATCAGCATAAAAATCCAATTCTTATAATGTATCTATTGGTATCAAAACTTCGTTTTTTAGAGTTTTGGTTGCAATTGAGCCGGGTCGCTCCTTACTTACAGTTCCTTACCACGAACTGTTTGATTATTCCGCATATGAAAGAGGCTGTCCCTTCCTTTTTGCCCTCTTTTTACGTAAGTTTTTCATTGTTTTAAAAAGTAGAGATGTGACAAAGAGTCAAACTTTAGCGAAAAGAGTGGGGTGTTGGGGAGGGGACAGCTTTTTAAGGTGATTCGAAAGAGCTAATATCAAGGTGATTGCAAAGTTAAATAATTTAGAAACTTTGAATCAGCATAAGCAGCACATTCTTTTGATATATTAACTGTTATCAAATTTTCATATTTCGAGCTTAGGTTAGCATTGAGAAAGGCAATTCCTTAATTGCAGTTCATTACCCTGAACAGTTTGATATCCAAAAGCATTCGCGAGCTTTCAAGTTTTGAAACAAAGAGCGTAATTTGGTATTCTCTGTACAGGTCTTAAACATCTTTCTTTGATGTAAATCCTGCATAGACTCCTTGGAGGCTTGGGACCAACGGTTCTCCTCTTACCCAAATTTCTGTGGTCTGTAATACTTTATTGCACGCTCAACTTTTTAAGCTGTTGATATATTGATGTATTTTACTTCAGACTTGTCAATCTGACAAGGCTGCTCTACTTTTAGAAACTTGTATACAGAAAATTGGTTCCTAGGATTAAAGGAGAAAGATGGAAAGTAATATGTCAAATTCCCATCTCGTCCTTTGAAATCTTTCTTTTCTGATTATTAATCAATTTTGTCGTGGTGTTTCCCTCAGACTTTTAAAAATAGAATGAAAGTTTTAGCAGACTAATTTTGTTCAAAGCAAGTTTATTCAATTTCAGTTCGCAACGACGAATTTCCACAAATGAAGTTCAAAGTTGAACATATAAATTGAAACCTTAGATAAAGACATTAAACACGATACTATAGACCAGATTAAGTATGTTTCCTGTTTGACTCTTTTGCAAAGTCTTAGATTTTCCCATAATACCAATATATAAGAAAATCTGCTTTAATCCAGATTGGAGCTACACCAGTGAAGTTAAAAATGGTCCTTCGGTACGGTGTGAGCATGGTTCAACATATTAATCGGTTAAGTTGCTTACTAGATCTGGTACCAAAAGAAATTCAAAGGTATCCAAAACCGGCACCACAGCTTACTAATTTGGATACTTAAGAAAAATGAACACAGTAAAATAGAAGGTTAGTAGTACCTTCGTTTGTATAAGAAACTTGTGAGATTGCAGGCACGCACAGAGGGAGGTGCGGGAATGGAGGGCTTTGGTCCAAACCCTCTTCAAAACTTGAGTTTTGTTATTTTATCTGAATTTTTCGTATTTTCCATCTAATTCTTCCATTTTGGAAATTTTATAAGTTACTCTCCCTCCTCTTGAATACTAGTGACAGCCGAAATCTGTGATCAGACATTTTTAGAGGTAATACTCCTTCACTCTATTCTCCCCATGAAATCAGAAGTCATGAGGATTCGAGCAGTCTTTTATATTTCAGCTATTCAAGTAGGGTATAACCCAGAAAATAATCAGACACTGAATATCCAACGTAGCCTACTCTCTCCAAGGATGAAATTCTATAACTTGCTAGAATTTAAATTGCTTTGTATATATCAGACATTTAGTATTTCTCTTTTGTTGAATTTTGTTGTTGTTACATTTTGTCCTTATTAATTACCACATCAATAATTATAATTATCACTGGAACTATTCTCATTTTCTCATTCCTTTTATGCAACAAGCGAATTGAACATAAACACATTTATGTACGCTGTGTCTATTTAAAAACATGAATAGAGTCATTCTAAATAACGTCATAGAATACTAGCAGATATGATAGTAGATATGATTCATATATTTAATGAAGGCAAGAGGACTAGCATGTCAAATTATAGACCTATGTCAGCTTGGCCCTTATTAAGCCATATAATTAAGAATTTAATTAATAATAGACTTTATGCACATCTTGAGAAATTTAATATATTCCACTCTAATCAGTTAGGTTTTAGTAAAGGAATGAATAAGGAACATGAACAGACAAAAGCATATTTAACTAGTTGTATAAATATATATATATATTTATATAAAATATGCAACTCTGCATATTTTACAGAGTTGCAACAATATTATTAGATATCATTAAAGCTATCAATGCAGTTGACCATTCTATACTTGTTGAAAAGTTGCGAAGATATGGAACAGTAATGCCACTTATACCGCATTTTGCGCTATAATACCTTAATTTCGAGAGAAATACAGCACACTTTTCTGATGATATAACATACCACAATTATACTGCAAAATGACATTGATCGCCGCATATAAATTGCAAACAGCATTTGTTGTTATGTTACCGTACGGGGAAAGGGTCAAATATTTGCTAACAACTTCTAACAATAGATGACAGGCTACGTCACAATGGAAGTGGCGTGGAATTCAAACTAGTAAGAAATTTGCGTCGAATAAAAAAAGAGTAAATATTTTAATTATGAAATATCATAAATTAGAATAATCAGGCCTTGTGCCTGAACAAAAGTGATTTTCAATCGTTACTATGGTAAAGGTGTGGAGATACTGCCAAGCAGAGTGAATAGCACACTAGAATAGAGAAAATAAGTTGCCTTGAGCTGTCCTATATTTCTTCTTCTGGGAAACTCCTCTCCACTTTTACAGCCCAATAGATTAAAAATTATTCAGTAAAAGAACATTTATATAATTCTGGTTGAAATTGGAAATGAAGGACCATTATAAGATGGTTAAGAAACACACAGGCTATTTGAGCCAGGCTTCACTGCTATATTCAAATACAGGCTATTTAATCAGTCCCCGCTGAACACACTTTACAAAATTTAGAAAATAATTTTTCATTAAATTTTTATCTTTTTCTTATTCCATATCATTCAGTTAATTGGATTGATAATACAAAGCTGCAAAAATGCTGCCCAAAAGAAGCAGGTTATTATTTCTCATTATAGCCTGGGCTGTATCCTGTTTCCATTGGGCAGCCACTCTGCAAGCTTTATTGCAAAGGGTCTCTAATCTGCACCCTTACCTATTTTTGGTCCTTATTTTTTCTTTTCTTTTTATTGGCATACTGTGCTTGGTTGCAGTTTTGATATTTCTTTTGAAAAACCCTATAGAAAAGCTCCTTCGAACTTTAGGTATAAACTTAGGGATTGGGGAAAGTTCTGAATTTTCTTTCATAGGGAGGGGGAGGTGGCAGACGTCAAGGCTCCCTCTTCTAGGCAAGTTTCTGAAAGAGGGTAATAACACAAAAGAAAACAAATAGATTCTTTACAGGAATATGATATATTTTGTTTCAGCTCTGCTATACTTGCTTTACTTCAAATCGGCAATATAAGCCAAAGTACAAGCATACTCGTTGATTTCAAAAAGAAAGACATCTCTTGTGAATATGAAGAGGAAGGGAGAGGTAAAACGTTGTTGGAGCAATGTTGAGGTAGTAATAGAACGATGATTGCAATTGATTAAGGTTAATTGAGACGATGAAGACAATGACAAATTATTGATTAAAAAGACGAAGACAATAACGGTAAGGATTCAAACGAGACCAACAAAAACATCGACAAACACAACTGAGACAAGAGGCTAACGCATCAATACTGATTTGAAACAGCAGTGACGTCAATAATTGCGTCAGCAATTGCGATGTTCAAGTCAAGGACAATAGCTATGATGATATTTAAGACGTTACTATGGGTGTTTTTATCATAATTAACCCTCCGCTCAAGACGTTTTTGCTTGCGACCACTGGCGGTCGCCAGCAAACCTGTACAATCACTGGCGCTACAATTGGGGTGCTCGAGCTCTAAAGGTTAGCAAGTTTGAACCGATTGACACTCCCGATCTGGATCACAGAAAATTCAACCAAACCCATCTGTTTGTTTACAATACTTAGTATAGAAGAGTTCAGATCAACACCAGGTTTTTGTTTTACACCCAGGAAAACCAGATTTTCTAGCAGTGACTCCTGCTTTAAGTCATCAACATCCGCTTCAACACTTGAAATACGTGATTCAATAGACTCCATCTAACTTTTCAGACCTTTTAACAGCTTTTCAATTCTTGTGAATTTGGGATTGTATTCAATGGCTAACGAGAGGCTAACGCATCAATACTGATTTGAAACAGCAGTGACGTCAATAATAGCGTCAGCAATTGCGATGTTCAAGTCAAGGACAATAGCTATGATGATATTTAAGACGTTACTATGGGTGTTTTTATCATAATTAACCCTCCGCTCAAGACGTTTTTGCTTGCGACCACTGGCGGTCGCCAGCAAACCTGTACAATCACTGGCGCTACAATTGGGGTGCTCGAGCTCTAAAGGTTAGCAAGTTTGAACCGATTGACACTCCCGATCTGGATCACAGAAAATTCAACCAAACCCATCTGTTTGTTTACAACACTTAGTATAGAAGAGTTCAGATCAACACCAGGTTTTTGTTTTGCACCCAGGAAAACCAGATTTTCAAACAATGACTCCTGCTTTAAGTCATCAGAATCCGGTTCAACGCTTGAAATACGTGATTCAATAGACTCCATCTTGCTTTTAGACCTTTTAACAGCTTTTCAATTCTTGTGAATTTGGGATTGTATTCAATGCTAATAGCATCATACACCTCAATTATAATCATTGCTGCACTAGAGACTGCTTACTATTCTGTCCAATTTTTTCATTTACTTTTTTCTGAATCTCTGTTAAAATACTATCTTTTGTCCGCAGTAGATCGTCTTCAGTAGCAGCTAGCTTTTTAAATAAATTTGTAACAGTGTTAGCCCCTGGAATTGCACTACTCTGTGATTCTGGGATGTGTTTCAGAGCCAACGCTGTAGCGTTGCCTATAGTAAAGGCCATACGGTTCCAATGTTTTATTATTATTATTTTTTTTCCAGAGGCACTTCATATGGAAGGGTTCATCGAAGAAACTTCAAAGTGGGATCATTGGATTGGAAATCGAGAGTTCTAGTGCCCTTTTTAATAGTCGAAATTGATTGGAGGGCAACTAGCCCCCCCGCCACGCCAATCATTCCCCCAAACACATCCAATCAAAATTTTGAGATAGATATTTTTTTCAGCGTAGTTGATTTCCAGATAGAAAATACATTTTTGAGGAGGACACTCACCCACAACCCTCAGGGCAAGGGTTTTAAGTTATGTCCTGGGGCATATAAGGTTTTTTATAGAAGGTGTTGTCCTAGAAACTTCAAAAAAGGCTCATTCAATTGGAAATTAAAGGGATAGTGCCCTTTTTAATTGTCGAAAGTGATTTGAGTGTAAATAGCCCCCGCCACGCCCGTCATTTCCCCAAACACAGCTAAACAAAGATTTAGAGTAATCCATTTTGTTCAGCGGAGTTGATTTTCAGATAGACAATATGTTTTTGAGGAGGAGACTCCCCCACGATCCTCAGGGCAAGGGTGTTAAGTTATGCCCTGGGGGCATATAAGGTTTTTGTAGAAGGTGTTGTCGTAGAAACTTCAAAAAAGGCTCATTTGATTAGAAATTCAAAAACCTAGTGCCCTTTTTAATAGTCGAAAGTGATTGGAGGGCAAGTGATACTCTAGTATACAAGGCAGTAGATCTCCCTAGTCCAAGAACTGACAGGAGCTCGAAATTTCGAGACTTCTGAACATCACTCAGACCTTTTCTTTGATTGTAATCCATTGGATCAGGATTCTACAAGACTGGGAAATTTCAGCCATTAGCTGAATAACCCTGTATCATTTGATGCCCTCATTAGCTACTTTCTACCCCTCTATTAGGAAGCAAAATTATACAGCTTAATGATAAAGATCCTAAAGCGCCTTCGTTACTAGCATCGTAGTTTTCATACTTGTAGATACCATCTACTAAATAAGGACAGCAAGTAATCAGTGCAAGAATTTGAGAGAAGAAGAAGATGTGAATGTATCCTCTGGGACCTAGAGAAGAAGAAGAAGAGACCTTATTGAATAAGAATAAGATACATTATATTTTTTATTGTTTTAAAAAATAGAGTTGTGATCAAGAGTCTAACTTTAGCGTAAAGAGCGGGGCTTTGAGGAGGGGATAGTCCCTTTCATATACGGAATAATTTCTGTTCGTTTTAAGTTTTAATGTTGCACGTTACTTTCAGTTGGAAAAACTTGTTTTTTATTTAATTTTTGAACGTTTTTGAATTAATGCAGGTTTTGATTTTGGCTCACCGTACATAAATAATTAAGACAAAATATGCATATTAATTTTACTTTTATTTGGTTAAATGGCTTTTCTCAAAGTTGTTTAATTTTATTTACGAACGTTTTTATTAGTAATAAATATACGTAACTTACGAATTAACTTACGTAACGAATATCTATATTTATATATTTTTAATACATATATTAGGGGGTTCGTCCCCTAGTCAATACCACGCTCTTTACGCGGAAGTTCGAATTTTAGTTCCAGCTCTTTAAAAATGACCCCTTAATCACAAAGGCCGTTAATAAGAATAAATAGCTCTTATGAAAGTACTAAAAATATTTGACTTAAAGAGCAAGGTATTGACTAGTGGGCGAGCCCCTTCATATACGTAATAATGTCTGTTCTTTTAAGTTTTGTTGTTGCTCCTTATTTAATTTCTGATCGGTTTTTTAAATAATGCTGGGAAATCCCTCAATATCATGTTCTGGACCTTGGAGAGGATTTTTTTATGTTTCTTTTTTTGTTAATAATTGATAATAAATGAATAAATAAAATACAGACTATTTTTATGTTTTATTGGATTGAATTGTGAAAAATGCTTTATTAATCACCATATACCGTTCATATTTTATTAGAAGTTAAGAAATTATTTTTAATATGTGATATTAGATATTAGATAATTAATTTCTTTTTCCTAGTACTTCCTAGGTAAACCGGCATATTTTAGCAGGTGAAAAGTTTTGACTGGACCAGATTTGGCTCTGAATCCGACTTTTTGTTTACATTCTGTTTTTATTCATATTTTATTACACTCAGCTCTCTTTATTTCTGGCTCTTTACACTCTTTTTATTTGTGACTTTGACTTGAGTATATGCACGGTGTGAGGTCGAAGAGAGGTTACTTTGACAGTGGGTACGTACATAAAGGCAGTTATTTAATTCCAGATCCCAATCAATATTCCATAAAAGATTCAATTTACGATCATTAGATGTTCATGAGATATTTTACATACGCTGTGTTGACAATTTGAATGCACACAGTAGTAGATTGTATATATGGAATTTGCTTGCTGCCATAGGAATTACCATGCTATTTACTTGGAGAACGTTCCTTAGTACCTCGCCATGCTATTTGCTTGCCTAATGTTCCCTTGGTACCTTTCCAAGCAACGTGATTAAACACGTTTTCAAACTATAGTCGAGATTGTATGACGCAACCAGACTGGTTTTTGAGGCAACACCTATTTTTTATTGCCAATCAGAGACAGCGGAGGTTACTCTATATACGATAACTTGATTGGTAATTGGATTCGAATAAAAGGAGTGATTTTCATTGCAATTTTTATTAGTAAGAGAATTGAATTCAAAGAGAATAGTTTATTTGAGAGGATATTAGTAGAGAAAATGAGTGGAGCATTTACACTATTGGAGATTGATGGTGTAGCCAGCAGCATCAGCAGCAAAGATATACGAGTACCAAACGTGGCCTTCAATGGCCACGTCCTTGAATAGGACGATATATATGCTAGATATGTGATATCATTAAGCAGATTGAAAATGGCAAATTTACAATTATGTTTTGCTGCGAAACTGAACATTGTGCCTATAAATAGACTTGAGGCAGCATTAGATGTGCTAGTGAAATATATTGATGAGAACAAAATAAATCAGTGATTATTATTATTGTAATTATGCTCAATAAAATTGTTTCTAAATCAAAGGTATTTTTCTTTCTATAGTAGACTAGCGTATATTTTTAGACTAGAAAAAAAATTCTGGTTAGTCCGAAGTTGGTTGTGAGAGTGTTAGGACTCTAAAAAATGGATAGATTTGAGAAAGAGCGAATCATGGGGAATCTAGTTCTTATGCACAAATAATTGATTCTAGCTGATGATTTTCTAGATCTGTCTATTCAAAGGAAGATATTTTCTCAGGGAATGCTTGTCGATATAATGACAACTGATTCTCCATCATTAGACTATTGCATGAAGCTTTTACGCTGTGGTCCAAATGCATTTACACAATTTATTGATATATTAATCACGACACGGCAAATGATATTGTGGATATGCTTTTTAACACTAGTTTAGAAATTTAGGACTTTTTTTTTCGCGAGAAAGATGGAGTTCAAGGATGATTTAATCCTCTCTCTCTATCACACTCAATTTGTTGTGGCTAGCTCAGTTTCAATGTGGCGGTGAGAGTGTCAACACATGAAAAAAATGTTCCATACATGTCCGCTATGCATGTACACACTGGGCAGCTGGTCATCATGTGAGAATTGCACAATGATTGATGAGTATGATGAAAAGTGTTGATTATGCAACCCGTGTAAATTGCATAGAGGATATGTTGTACAAATTAAAGGTTGTAATTCCTGTCTTGAAGAGGTGTGTGACTCTCGTCCTAGAGGACACCTATGCTCCAATTGCCCCTATGATAAATGTAATCAATGGGAGAATACATATCCTGGTATGATTCGAAAGAATCCTAAGCGTGATTTTAGTTTATTCTTAAAAGATTGGTATCGTCGTGGTTTTAGATTGTTCTGGGAGGAGGAGCAGGGTCAGCGATTCAACTGTTGGAACAACAAAAAAATTTGGTTTCTGCGTCATCGTTGTGAAGACAATGACTACTATGATTATAAACCGACTGATTTTTATTTTGCTGTGACGGAATGTGATTCGCCACTTGAGGACACTGTTTGTGACATTGCTTCAAATTAGCAAATTCAAACATGTGAATTCTACAAAATGAATGAGAATAGTATCATTGACTATACAAAGAGATATGACAAGAGTGAAGTTACTCTCTACTGTAGAAAATGTGACCCTGACATTGCAGCACATCAGGATCAGTATACTGTGAATTGATGAGTATGATGAAAAGTCTAGATTATGCAACCCGTGTAAATTGCATAGAGGATATGTTGTACAAATTAAAGGTTGTAATTCCTGTCTTGAAGAGGTGTGTGACTCTCATCCTAGAGGACACCTATGCTCCAATTGCCCCTATGATAAATGTAATCAATGGGAGAATACATATCCTGGTATAATTCGACAGAATCCTAAGCGTGATTTTAAATTATTCTTAAGAGATTGGTATCGTTGTGGTTTTAGATTGTTCTGGGTGGAGGAGCTGGTTCAGTGATTCAACTGTTGGAACAACAAAAGAATTTGGTTTCTACGTCATCGTTGTGAAGACAATGACTACTACGATTATAAACCCACTAATTTTTATTTGGCTGTGACAGAATTTGATTCGCCACCTGAGGACACTGTTTGGGACATTGCTTCAAATAAGCAAATTGAAACATGCGAATTCTATAGAATGATTGAGGAAAGTAATTTTGCCTATAAAAATAGATATGATAAGAGTAAAGTTACACTTTATTTTCATAAATGCGAGCCTGCCACTGAAAACCAACAGGATCAGTATACTGTGAATTCGGAAAATCTATCCGCATTATTAGTTCTCAACAAATACCTTTACCTAGTAGAAGATGAAATCTAAAGAGTAGAAAAGCCGGGTTTATCATGCATATACATTATTTTTCATTTATTAATAAACAATTTCACATATAATTTTATAACATTTTATTTTTAGGGCACTAAAATCAATATTAAACACGCTTGTAAGCATATTTTCCACTAGAAAGTCGTTCAATCGAGGTAAGTCAATGTAGATGTCGAGATACTGCTTGTAGGTATAGCCACGACATCTGAACATGAAAAAGAGTAGTGCATGAAAGCCACATGTCTTAGTCGTTAAATCCTGTACTCTTCGTTGTTTTTGAATAATAGTTTTCCTACTGCTCTCAATAAAGTTGCTGATGTATGGAGTGCAGAATTTATACGACAGGCCAAGACGATAAAAAAATTCAATATTCTTCGCTGTTTGAAAGATGCATAGCCAATGGCCAGTCTTCAAAGTCGATGGACTGCTATTAACAATGATTAGGGCATTGTTAAAACATTGAATGTTTTCAATTAAGTCCGATGGTATGCAATAGGACTTGTACTGGGACATGTATGGATCCATACTAAATACGTTGATTATTTGGTTTGTGTTCATGGTGCTAGGTCTAGTAGAGCACTGCCGTTGGATGTGGTTTCTCAATAGGTTTCAAATTGACTCAATGATATCAGCGTGATACTCTCAGTCAAAGCATCGGCAAATGTGCACTCTAAACGTACATTCCCTGTACGTACTATGCTCATATCCTGGGTCCCTGACAAGTCCAAAACAATTACACCATGATTTTTTGAAAATATTGAGTCGGTTATTCCATTTTCAAATAGTTGGGAGTCATGATCTAGGGATTGCATGGTCAACTCGTACAGATCAACTCGTACTCCATGATAAAATCATGGGGGGATTCAGTCCAGGATCCAACAGCACTACCACTCTTCACAAAGGCCAAAGCCAATTTTGATGGGATTTCCCCATTGATAAATGATGAATCGGTATAGCTATGAGATCCGGTGGCAATGTGACGTTGATTGGTGATCGTATAGAGAACAAGAAGTTTAATGTTGTTGCCATTGGCTCTTAGCTTTTCCATTGCCAATGCAACAGAGCTCATAACCTGTTGTTTTCGGACTTGGAGAATTCCGATGTGATAATGACATTTGCATCGGGTGCTGCAGCAAGTGTTTTTCTCAAAATGAAATTCGACGGGGCTAGTTGCAACTTTATGTTAATCTTGACATTGGGGGGGGGGGGGGATAACCATTGGGATATATTTAATATCTCATGATTTAATTTTCCAACTACATGATACTCCTGGGTCACTGCAACAGTCGTATTGCCGTCAGTACCAACATCTGGTCGATATTCATAGCCCAATGATTTACCTCTCAGTTCTTAGTATGGCTTTAGTTTGGTTATCATAAACTCTATGTAGATTGCATTGTTACATAAATAATCCCAAGTCCTCACCAATATCCCATTCGTACATGTATTAATTTGTTTGAACAGGTTGTTTAGAATCCAGTTTTCGTAGGAGAGACCATCGGCAGCAGTTGGAGCTGTATTATCTGACTTTTTCTTCATCGCAACATTTAAATCAATAAATTTTGATGACCAATCAATGAAATAGTCTTCATTGGAAAATATTTGAAAGTGTATATTTTCCGAGAGGGGTTGTTGAGGGTGAAATTGTTAATAGTAGCCATACTTGAAACTGACATCAACATTTTCAGCATTGAACAGATTCAATGAGGAACTGATTGATGGATATGATTCCTTGTGGGGGAGATAATTCATCTTATGAAAAGAAATCCTTCTTTGATCTAACAATCTTTTTCTTTTTCTTCTTCTGCTTATTGGTCTTTGTTGTTTTATTCCTCAAAGTCCTTGTTGATGTCCTTCGCTTCGCGCCTGGATAGAGATTGATGAGTGATTGAGGCGCACGCATCCTTTTCAAGCCCTTCCCATTTTGCTGAAATTTTAAGTGCTCACCAACGGCTCTTGCTAAAGATCTAACATTTTCCTTAACACTCTCCTTGAAATTCTTACCCGACCCACAGTCCTGTAGTGTTGAGGCAGCAAAATTTGATGCAGCAGGTGCAAGATATTTTCTGGCAAGGGGTAGTGCAGAACGAAATAACCTAGCAAACCAGCTACCAAGACCATAGCCATACATTATAGTACGCCCCTTGTAGCAGTCCAATCCATTGCCTATTTGACGTGGACTCAGAGCACCAACATAGCAATCGATATCGGGACAGACAAATGGAATTCTTCTATTGCTCATTTTAGGTGATGGTGCTAATGTCGCCAAAAATGGGTCGAAAATGACATGTAATCACTGCTAAGCTTTTTGTTATTACTAGAGGGTCACCCAATTCACTTCTTAGTGTTAACTGACAGAGTTACAAATACGAAGTGTTTACAGGAACATACTGAAGATGATTTATATTATAGTGGTGAACAAATTCATGGGTTGTTTTTCGTTCAAGAACACGTAGGAGGGGGGCATTTGAATTACCGACTCTCGATGTTTCCACAAAAGATGCATACAGAAAAATGCAAGAGTCCGAGACGAAACCGGGAGTATAATCAGCAAAAATAACTTGATCCATCCCTTGAACAGAGCCAGCATTTTCCCCAATGATCAAATTATGTTTCAAGCCAAGAGCGTCTCTCAGATTAGTATTGAGAATAATCATTTCAGTGTCAACAGGTGAGGTAATGTAAATCCTATCGTGTTCCATTGAATAATTAAAATGGAATGTACCATTCCTACGATATGAGATTTTTGTATTGATTGTACGACACAAATCTGTCATATTATCATATTCAATATATTTCAATTTGACATTTGGATATTCGCTAGATTTAAGTGCTTCAACCCATTCATACTTGACAAAGAGTGACCAGTCGGATAGTATAACTTTTACGTCGTACTCCCGATATATTCTCAGGATTTCATAGGTATTTTTTAAAGTACAGTCGACAAGACCCACTTCATACTTTCCGTCATCGAATTTGAAGGCGAGGGAAGGTTTCGTCGTAAAGTCACTTGTTTTATTCAAGTCATTGTAGAGAGGATCGAATACGTTGGACATAAATGTTACATAGAAATCACTGGGCATTGTCAATATCTTCAACACTGATACAAGAATCAAAGTCAGAAATGTATCCAAGCCACCGAACAAGTAACTGTTTCCTACCCTTGTGAGTACGAGTCTTTAACATCTTTTCAATTTGAAAGATTTCACTATTATTTTTAACTTTTTGTAGTTCATAGTCATAAAAGCCGTCAAGAATCTCTTCATCTGTGGTATCGTGCAAACGATAAGTTATGGGTTTAGTGTCTGGGATTTTTGCCACTTTAAAAATTTATGTGGACCACAAGTAATTATCCTTTTCAAAAACATTACTTGTTCTATTAATTTGAACAGTATAACCAACATTTAATTTTTTCTTCTTGACAATCGTTTCATTGGAATATTGTTTAAGAAAGGTGCCAATTGTATCATGATCAGATTTATGAACTGCCATTGGGGTTGAATTGGACAATGATCGATGAGGTAGCTGATCATAAATCAACATGATTTTATCTAAATCATGAATAAAAGCAGATACATTTTTCAATGTACAATATCTTGAAATTAAAAGTCGAATAGTTCTTATCAATTGTTCGGCCAATGAAGCCTTTATAGGGCTATGACTATGACAGAGCAGTGTATTATATTTCGCTAGTACTGTTGAAACATGTGGATTAACAAATTTACTACCACGATCCGTTTGAATTTTTTTATACGAATCCTTTTCGAGAATACTTTCAATGGCCTGGGCAACTTCAACACCTCTCTTTGACCGCAATTGAATGGCATATGCATAACGACTAAAAACACTGATTGCAAGTAGAACGTACTTGTACGGTGTATTGTGACGTCTTTGAATCTCATCTAGAGTTAGGAGATCTGCTTGCAGTATATGCAATTGAAAAAAGGCTGTAGTTTTTCGATAATCATTAGCACAAAGCCTATGATTTCTATACAGAGTGTAACTTGTTTCATTTTGTAGATAGTCTTGTAAACTTTTAGTCTGAAAACCAGTGACTTTGGAAAGAGTGGTGGGGGAACTTAAACTCGCCACTTCACCAATATTTTCATAAACACGTTTCAGAACTTCAACCATTTTGAATTTAAACGTGTAGTGTAACGCCCTCTACCCTTTTGTATACTAGTGGTTGGTGGTGGTGGTGGTGACATTGACTTGATATGTCTTCGCTTTTGTCTAGATATCAGTTGTGTGCTGCTCCTCCTTATTGTCAAGTTTTCACTAGGTGTGCTAATATTTTCCAAAAGTGATTTAAAATCTTTTTCTTCTTCCTCTTCATGTTCATATTTAAATGATGTTGACAATGGTGCATGTTCATTTAATTTTTTTAGATTTTGCCTATTGCTAATAAGGATTTTGGGGAAGTTTAATGCATTTAGAAAGTTGTATAGATGAGCGTCAAATGATAATAGTCCTTTACGATTTGTAACCATATCATAGATTAAATCAAATAGATTATAGCTCTTTCCTTGAATTATAATCTCTTTCCCATTGCTATCAACTTGAATATGATCTTGACCACTTTCCATGAGATTTTTTATGAGTCGTTTACTTTGTTCACGATATTAGTGGGGGGTTATATTTCAAAATTTCGACACAAATGATTCCAATTACTCTTTATTGAGTCTTGTCCCAGCAGCAGCAGACTATCGAGGAAAAGATTCTTTTTTTGTGATCAATACCGCCAATCTTTATGCAATTGGACTTAATCTTGACCTGTCAGTGAAGTGTATCTTGGAGTAAAAGCGGTTTTTTGTCATCCTTAATATTCTCGTTGTCAATGAATTTACTCAGATTGTCCTCAAACTATTCCACGGGTGAGAGAGCTAGTTCTATTGGAGTCAATTTATAGGGTTTGGCCATTCTCTAGAGAAAACTGTTTACAAGTCCTGCAATTATTGGCAGTAAAAGTGTGAAAAAGCTACCGCCCGCCTGAAGAAGACGTTTCCTTTTAAAATTCTTTCTTTGTTTTTAGAGGCCAATGTACGTACAATGGAACGATGTTGCTTTGCCTGTTGCTTAACTACTTCTGGCAGTTGAACATTGCCCTCGGTCAAATTTAAATAAAGTTTAGATTTTAGATTAATGAAATCATTGTCAATACCATGTTTGAGTATGGCTTTCCTAAGTGGGGATTTTGAAGTGCTTAGAACTGGAAATAATTATCAATTTTCATTTAGGTTCTTCCATGTCATGATGGTGATTAATAGCTCTTTTTACTGTTTACGGAGACACATACTGTAGTTCCAACGTCCAAAATATATGTGATTGTGCGCAAATCCTCGGGTGTATTTTTATCAAGAGCCAATGGGCTATAGCCGTAGGGTTTATTAGTTGCCTGATTGTACGCTGAGAGCAAAAATTTGGGGGCGCCTGGATATATTTGTTTATTGAGAGTTATTAGCGAGCTAGAATCAGAAACAACTCTGTAGATGATATAGTAGGTGCAGTTCAATGTAAGTGTTCGCATACATTTGCTCTGGTGAAAGAGGTTGTATAGAACCAGAGTAACGGAAATATGTTTATGATGATAGTAGACTGTGAACAATTGCAGTATTTTCTGGGGCTATTGATCAGCAGATTCAGCCAGATCGTGAATGATTAACGAAGAGTTTGCTTCAACAATGTTGAACACATCAAGTCCTTGTATAAATTGTATCTGCACCAACGCCGTAGTGCCAATTGCTTTTATTTTATCGTATGACTCCTGCTAAATACTGTAACAACAGTAGATTTTTTTTCGGCTTTCCACAAAAATTTTATCGCAATTTGTAATTATTTTAGTTAAGAGTGTTGTTTGGCCTGATATTGACGGGCCACACAGAAGCGATCTGAATGGTGTTTTAAATTGATATATGTTCCCTTCAACAGTTCACCTAGAAAACTAACTGTAGACTATAGTTGTCTAATGACTAAATAACTTCCCTACTAGTCCGTTCAAGAATAATGAGAACAAAATCACTGGAGAATCATATTTCTTGTATGAAAAAACAGCACTTTAAAGAAAACAATGAAAAATACACTTGATTGTTTTTAAATTTATTTATAATAAAAAAAATTATTTTAAAAAATGCACTAGAAAAAGCACTTTAATAAATAAACTTTATTTATAAAAAAAGTACAACATTTAATGAAAAAAAATACACTTAGAATAATATCACTTTTTTACATCATTTTTTTAAACTTGAATGCAACATGTATATTTACAAAAAAAATCTGCTCTAAGTAAAAAAAAGATAACTTTGGTAGTGGCGGCGCGCCTCCCGCTGGCGGCCGGCTGGGTGCCCTCCCCGGGTTACGAGGCCCCCCCAGGCCGCGAGCCCCCCTCCAAGGTTTTGGGAAATTTATTGGATTTTACTCAAACCGAGACTTTCCCTATGGCTAACATATTCAATTCGGTCGGAAGTTAAATAGTGCCCCAGGGGAAGGGCAGTGACACCGTCTTGACAAACTTAGACCTTGTCCGAAATGGTACTAATTGCAATTTTTTCTATATTTACAGTGAAGTTCCTGTAGTTCAGTGAACAAATTGCCAGCAATTTTGCTCGTGGAATTGTATTTTCAACAATACAATTCCTATAGATGTCCATGTCAAAATTCTTATCCATATAGCGCGTGGGCACTCCTTTGCAACGTTTCTTTATTTCCTCGTTGTGTGTTTGCAAAAAGAACACCATCGGACTTGGAGAAATGCTAAGGGAAATAATGTCTTGTAACAGTCCTGATTTAAAAATCTGAAGCTAAATTGGCGCTCAATGTTTCGCTATCTCCGTATAAGGCCCACACCAATTCGTACAGTTTCTCAACAAGCTGATGATTTCAACGTGTTCCGAATTATCAATTAGGCTTGGGTTTTTACTTTTAGCAGTAGAGGGTCTGTGTCCCCGTTGCAGACCTCTACTTGCCCCTTCTCCGGCCACTGTACCCTAGCCACATTGTTGTTGAATTTCAACATGAGGTTTTTAGAGATATCCAAGATTGCACTGCCTGCAGCAATATTTTTATTCAGGACAATGCTTCTTTTTTTCTATTAAATAGTACCATGTCCGAGCCATTGGTTGTGAAGAAAGTGTAGTATGTATTGTCAACAATTCAAGCGCTACGCTCCAAATCGGTCACGACTACAAGATATCCCCATTTTCGGACACTCTTACACATTTTACCAGAAACTAAATTCAAAATAAGCTTTTAAATATCTTTTTCGGCTTGTGTTTGCGCTTCAAAATGTTTCTTAACAAAAGTGTCAACAAACGTTTTCAGATAGGGTTTTTGGCTAAACTGGAGGGCTCTATGACCCTTTTTGACGTTGAAACCGTTGTTGCAAATCCATTTTCAAAGCCACATGATGTACAACAATATTTTTCTTCGGCAGAAGATCAGCAATAAGTTTTTGTTTTGAAGGTGACCAATGAAATCCGTCCACCTCGACCAAACGTCTGTTGCGGGGACTCAAAGAGTCCCTAGTCACAGGTCTATTGATGCATGGAAAACAAAATCCTTTACCGAATCCTGAAGCTCAACTGGTATCTCCCCATAAATTTAAAAAAAAAACATCCAACTGGCTCATTCTCCTCAACACTGTCAATGTTGGGAAAATTGGAGGCTTGAGGGTCATTGAGCCATTTAAATTCATCGCAGGGTAGTGCATAATGGGACATGACTGAGGATTAGAGAGAATTCATATAAAAGAAAACTGCATCTGATTTTGTCCCCGTCTTCTCTCCAGTTGGATCAGTTTCCAAGATAAGATCCCCGTGAAAAATGTATCCACCCCTCATTGACCTCTCGATGAACAGGTGCTGATCGATGTCATTGATCAGCCCGATTTTTCCCCCGCTAATTTTTAGGATGAGGTCCATTACCAGATGAGGAGATGAAAAATAATATCCTAAATCAAGATTAAATTCCCCATATATTTTGTCCGTATTTTTACACAAAATGTCTAACAAAGTTAACACATCACTCGACAAATACAGCTTGCAGTAGTCAAACCCGTTTTTACATCCTCCCTCTGCCCACACTTTTGTAGCAAAACTGTATTCCTCGGGACTGCCTCTACGATCGTGCAGAATTTCGTAAAACGATTCAACCGATGGAACAATTTTGTCCGTGAATCTTAAGATGGAAGAGTAATGATCATACGAATAGATGCCATTGACTGTCAGTAAGTCATAAATCATTTAGAAGTTTTTGTTTGAGAAGGGGGAAAGGGCTGCAACTGTCATCGTTTTTCTGCACCTGAATTAATTCGCTCAACGATTTGGGGAAAAACTGTAGGAATCTAAAAAGTGAATTTTATTCGTGTACTCAATGTCGTCTCAACATATCTCCACATAAATTCTAAAACAAGCACATTTTCCGATGATTTAGGAATGATTTTGTAGGAAAAGCTGTCTATCACCCATGCATTATTCACTGTTCCATTTCTTTGAAGATGTGCCATTGCTGGTAGCATATACTTCAGATCGTAGTTAGAATTGTATATAAAAACCGGAAGAAAGAGTTGCTGTTCAATTTTTAAATTACATGAATTGTGAGCCCATCCTCGAAAGTTACTTTCCCCCGTTGAATTGGGGTCAATAAGATGATTGTGATCCTGGACAGCGTCTTTTGGGGCAAGAGCACCCATACAAACCCAACAAATTGTCCCCTTTTCTATTGCCCGCTGCTTCTTATCTGATAATGACATTGGGTAGTTGGTGTGACGCAATCATGAAATTGCACCGTTCGCTGTTTTTATTAAAGACAACAATAGCTTCTCCATGCTACCTTCCTGATCCATAGTAAAAAAAACTCTTCCAATTGCATTTTATTTTTAGAATCGCAATGGGCTTGCGCATAGGAACACGCAACTAGTTTGTGTTCCTTGACTATATTTGGCCTTGATGGGTCCGATACCTCCACCAGTCTTGATTCACAATCTTAAGATACTTTGTCAACCTGTAGCAGGGAATTTTGGAAGTTTTAAATTGTGTAGTATCTTTGCCTTCTGCCGGCATTTCTATTCTTTGGTCGCCATGAATTTTGCAATATCTCATTTGATATGTCAATGTTCTTTCAGATCTAAATGAGGAAAGGCACATGGGGCAATAGTGACATTCCCCTTTCTTCGTGCATTGGGACAAGAGTCGACTTATTGCCGTAACGGGGAAAAAATTACCATAGGAATTTATATCTTTGGGGGGCTCATAGATAACCCAAACCCAATTTTTTAACATTATCTACCAACGGTGTCCTAACTGAATATAAGACCCCTTTTTTATACGATTTCTTTCTCCTGTTTACAAATTCCGCGTCATACTGGAGAGCAACCACCCCCAAACCAAGATTTTCGTTTGCTTTTTCAAATATGGTTATTTCTTTTAAGGACACCGGATACTTTCCCTCAAAACAATCAAAATTTACTTTAGGGAAATTGTCTCCTCCGTTACGTGTAAGTCTGTCGAGATTTTTCATTGATGAATCATTTTTTAATGTTTTATGAGCTGCTGCTAAAAATACATACTTAAAGCATGGCAGCTCAGTTTCAAAATTGAAACCCTGGACCCCCCCCCCCTGTAGCCGACAAATCTGAGTGGCATTTTATTCGTCGATTACTACCCAACCCTCTTAAAATAAAGCTTTTTTAAATCTACTGAGATTCAGATCCATATTTTCAATGTATAAAACGGTGGACCCGCTTCCCCTCTCGTTAAATATGTCCAAAGTTGGTATTAATTTATTAACCCAATTGAAAAAGCTACCCTCAAATTCATTTAGACCAGGGTAAAAAGTTTGATTGTCAGTTGCAAAATGAAAATAAAAAATGTCCCCAGATGTCCCCTTTTGTAAATAAACTTTTTGTTTTACCGATGCTTTAATTACCGAATCTCAATAAGTGCTTGAATTTGGTCGATGTAGGTATGAAGAACATTTACAGGGTCTGTTAAAATGACACCCCGGTCAACCAGGGTTGTCTCGGAGGGATTAAAATCTACCCTATGTGTCTGCAAGTGACCTAGAGCTGATTCCAGCAAATAAAATTCACGTAGTTCCGGGGACGTGACGCTATTTTCATGTCCTGCACCTATTTGCACAGGACCCAACTCATTAATAATAAAGTCGTCGTCAAAAATGTCCCCGGAAACATTAGATCCAACAATTTCCTTAAGACTATCCATTTCTTCCGTTGTAAATTGAAAATCTGGGGGGATACTAAACAACGTACCTTCACTAACATCATCCGGCAACAGGGGACAATTGCCCACGATTTTCTGAAGTCCTGGACCAGGGTAGGCAGTTGATTTCGTAGCTTCTTACTGAAATCAAAATGAATAGATGGAGTGTTCTTCTCTGTGAGTAAATTTTTACCACAATTATAGTACACTTTAGTTTCTTAGTCGGATTTGTATTCATATTATTTATCAAACAAATGTGTTTTTAATTGGATTCGTATTTATCAAACAAATGCATAATAAATTGAAAATTTTGCTTATAGCATTATTTATATAACGAATGTATATTAAATTACAAATTTTTATTAATAGCACACACACACACACACGGACACAGAAACGCTCGCACACACACACACACACGCACTCAAGCGCGCACACTCACACGCACACACACACACACACACGCACACACACACGCACACACACACACGTTCACACACACACACACATGCGCACACACGCGCACACACACACACGTACAGGTTCACACACACATGCGCACACACACATACGCAGACGCACTTGCACACGCGCACACACGTTCGCACACACACACGCACACACACACACACAGACAGACACACACACACACACAAACACACACACATACACACACAAACACACACACACACAGATACGCACGCACACACACACGCGCACACACACGTGCACACACACGCTCACACACACACACACACATGCGCATACACGTGCACACACACACACACGTACACTCTCACACACACGCATGCGCACACACACATACGCACACGCACACGCGCAAACACGTTCACACACACACACACACACACTCACACACACACACACACACACACCCATACATACAAACATACATAAAAACATACACACACACATATACACACACACATAAAAACACGCACATACACACATACACACACGTACATGCTCACACACACACTCACGCACACATCGCAACGTTTGACTAATAGCAATAAAATACAGTAAAAAAATCCACTCAATAATTGTCTTAATACCTCATTAATAAAACTGAGTCTTTTTTCCTACATATCGAACCATCCATAAGAAATAGCGATCAGACTAGAAGAAGATTCCTTTTCCTACAAATCTACCCGTTTAATGTTGTTTTTTTCTTAATTGGATTCGTATTTATCATACAAATGCATAATAAGTTACAAATTTTTGCTTATTGCATTGTTTACAAAACAAGTGCATAATAAATTACGAATTTTGCTAATAGCACACACACACACGCACACATACACACACACGTACACGATCACTCACACACATGCGCACACACACGTTCACACACACGTTCACACACACACACACACACATGTTCACACACACACACACACACACATGTTCACACACACACACACGCACACACACACACACGTACACGCTCACACACACACATGCGCACACACGCACACATACACACATACGCACACACACACACGCACACACACACACACACACACACACACACACGTACACGCCCACACACACACACACACACATGTGCAAACACGCGCACACACATCGCAATGTTTTACTAAAAGAAATAAAATTCGGTAAAAAAAATCAACTAAATTATCTTACTGTTACCTCATTAAAAAACTGACTCTTTTTTCCTAAAAATATAGCCATACATAAAAAATAGTGTTCAGACTAGAAGCAGATTCCTTTTCCTCGGAATATATTCGTTTAATAGTATACTATTTGTAATAGCAATAAAGTAAAGAACATTAGGTAAAAATGCTTACATTTCCAAATTAAGACTGCCCTTGTGTGCCGGATGGTCCAGGAAAAGCATGAAGGGGGGCAATCTCACGATCTTGAGTAGTCGGGGCTGAGGCATTATGAGAATCCATCCAATCTCTTTTCAATTTTCTACCAGGCTACATAGAGGTTTGCGCAGAGCTGGCACTGGCGTAAGAGGCTCCGGGCATTAAAATTTGAGTTGTCAATGGATGGTCCAAGGCATATGAAATGGAACCGGCATATCTTATGATGGAAGGCCTTGCAACTTGCATCGATGTGGCATCGTTCCCTCTCGCTCTCTTTTCAGGGGGAGAGTAATTGTCGGAATCCTCCTTAAAAAAGAAGAAAAAATTTAGTATGGAAAAATGATTCTCCTTTTTACAGAAGAAAAATTAGTACCTCCGCTGCATCAAATCCAATACAATGATTTAAAATATAGATCTAAAAATAGTCAGCCATAAATATGGTATAATGAAAAGCTAACCAAAAACTAAACTTCAGTGTTGCGTGTCAGAATGACCACATTCGTTTTCTTGTCAAAGGGTATACATGTCTGCACATCTGGCATTAATCAGTGCCGATTACACAAGCGTGTGAAGTTTCTTTATTAAAATCACCCTTTTGTAAAAAGATTAAACACACATGGTTTTAATCTAGACTGCAACGAAAGCACATTTTAAATGCACGATGGGAAATGACATTTTTAACGAAATAATTATTTGTAATGAATGAATTAAACTCGTAAACAGAGGGGGGAGGGAAGATGGGGTTTACGTAATGGAAAAAAGAGAATATTTTACGCTTTCTATCGACTATAATCATCATATTGTAGAGTTTGTAGTGTGGGGGGATGGGGATATGCCCTGAATTTGAATTTACTGGAGGGGTGACTATGTAAAATGATTTTATTTGGAAATAAATTAGAAAATGTTCTAAACTGAACTCACATTATAAATTGATGTAGCCATAGCTTCAAAGTCAATAATATCAAATGTTTATCCATGGTATGTTAGAACCTTATGAAAATTTAATCGTAACGCATGAGCATTATATACAAAATCTCAAAGGCGAATGAAAATAACTTCTTTTATTTGAATCCAATTACCAACCAAGTTATCGTATATAGAGTAACCTCCGCTGTCTCTGATTGGCCCTAAAAAATGGGTGTTGCCTCAAAAAACAGTCTTGTTGTGTTATACAATCTCGACTATAGTTTCAAAACGTGTTTGACCACTTTATAGGTTTGCTCGCTTTTTGCAATGTGCACGTCAAACCACACTACATATTCTTGTGAAATTCCATGTAATTTTGAAATCAATAGCAATAACCAGTCTGATTGTGTTATACAATCTCGACTATAGTTTCAAAACATGTTTAATCACGTTGCTTGGAAAGGTACCAAGGGAACATAAGGCAAGCAAATAGCATGGCAAGGTACTAAGGAACATGCTGCAAGAAAATAGCATGGTAATTCCTATGGCAGAAAGCAAATTCCATATATACAATCTACTCACAGTGTCATTTGACATAGTTCCATATACCCCTCAGTATTTTTGAGAGTTTCACCTTAATACCCTTAGCCATTCCCAATATATTCTAGATATAACCTTTTGAGAACCAGGATACACGCAGTGTCTTTTGATTTCGTTCGACACCCAGTGGCAGCTCTAGGCCGGGGTAGGGGGTCAGCCCCCATATTCTCTTATACCTGAAGTTAAATTTCTTTTATTTTATGTTTTTACGCTCCTATAGTATACCCCTCGAAATTATAAGGCCTAGAACTGCTAATATTAATTTCTTCCTCAACATTCCCTGAAAGCTTCAAACTAATATCCTTAGCCACTCCTTAAATACTACAGATATGCCCTTTTGATAACCTGGATTCCTGTAGTGTCTTTTGATTATGTTGAACAACTCTGTCAATATTCTCCAATTTTGTCAGCTAAATACCCTTAACTATTCCTGAGATAATGCAGATGCATACTTTAACAACCTGGCTGCACATACACTCCTTCTACTTAGTTTAACCACCCCCTCAGCCTTTTGTGAAAATTTCAACTTAATACCCTAATCCATTCCTGAGATATATCAGGTACGTCCTTATGACAACCTGGATGCGCGTAGTGTCTTTTTATTCAGTTCAATACCCCCCTTAGCACCCCCTAAAAGTTTCAGCTTATTATGCTTAGTCGTTTCTGAAATATTCCAAAGGCTTCCTTTTCCATTACAATTGCAAACACTTGTCAATTCACGTTTTTTGCGGCCGTTACCACAGGGCCTGTGGGGATCGTGTTATCTTGGAGACATTTTTATTGGATATTTCGATTATTTTGAACTGGCTGCCCTCCAATAAAGCATACGGCAGTAGACCCTTAAAGTCCAAACCGGTGATGCTGATCTCCGTCTCAAGGCCCTACAATCAGAAATTAAAATAGGGGACTGGGGGCCAACCTGTGCTGTCGCATACCTTTGCTGCTAATCTTCCCCAGAATTCTCCAGGTACCCATTTAGAGCTGGATCGACTCTGGCTGAGCTTAAAGAGTCACGCCACTGACCCCCGTCCCAAACCAAATAACTGGCCACACCAGGAATCGAAACCCCAGCCTTTGGACAAAGGATTCCAAATCCGGCGAACCAACCACTCGGCTAGGACGACATCCAATAGCCATTTGTCCAATTTCCCTCTGATAACAATTGACCCTTAAGAAAATTCCAGAATTTTCAATTTCTATTGCGTATGAGCCACTCCGAAGTTTCTACGACCATAACCTCCTTATGAAGTGACTCTGTCACTTCTTACCATGCGTCACTCTCAGCACGAAGTAATCACTTGAGCCTAACCCCCCCCCCCTCTAGGTACGGCCTTGACTATGCATCTACAAAGACTCGATGCCTCTATTAAAATGAACTCCATTTTAAATCCGTTTTCTAGGTAAGACATAGATGAGTACGTGTCAAAGGTAACAGCCTACTTTGCCATTAAAAATAAGTCTTTTCTTAATAAACAGCACAAATGTGTCAAATAATGCTCAGCTTGCACAAAACTCAGGAAGACTGTAAATAGGAAGCAGCTTGAACATGGAACAAGAATAAATAAGAAGAGAGAGACATCAAGAATTTTGTAAGTTCTCCACATTGGTACACTATGTCCGATAACCATGCATCTACGCAAACTCAATACCCTTTGAAATAAGCGCCAAGGGAAATCTGTTTGCTGGATATGACTTATGTATAGCTGGGTATGGTGATGCTCAAGATCACTTGTCAAGAGTAAAAACCTATCTTACCAGTAAAATTAAGTTTTTTTTATTCTTTTATGTCTACCACAAAGGTATCAACTGTTTCTCACTTTGAGTAAAACTAAAAAAGAGCATTGATAGAAAACAGCGTGTGCTTTAAACAAGAGTAAACCAGAATAGAAAGATGTCAAGAATTATGCAAATGTTGCTCATTGGTACACCTGGTCTGATAACCATGCATTTACATAAACTCAACACCTCTTTAAATAAGCTCAACTGGAAATCTATTTGCTGGGTATGATCTTTTTAATATACAGCACAAATGATACAAATTTAGCTCGGTTTCTGTGAGCCTAGCTTTATCATTTTGAATCACATCTTGTATTTTGTGTAAACAGGAAATGTGTTAGGATTTTGGAAGATTGAAACAGTTCAGCTATATAAATTTTTAGTTCATCTGGAATAAATAAGTACGTGGGAGGGGGTATACTTTTATTTCAATTTTTAGGAGGAGGGATGGGGGGGGGGTGTTTTCAAAAGGGTATTAAAATGTATAATGAAGGATAAATATAAAAATAAATCAAAATTATCCTTGAAAGCTTTCTGCGAAAAATTTGTTATTCTCTTCATGTTAACTTTTACAAAAAAAGAAAAACAATGTCCTCTATGTTGCTAACTAGAGCCTAAAGGAACAATACCTGAGCTGTAATCAAACAGTTCGTGGTGACGAACTGTATATAAGGAGCGAACCGGCTCAATAATAACTGAAACTCTAAAAAACGAAGTTTTGATACCAATAGGTAACATCAAAGGAATCAGATTTTTATGCTCATTTCAAATAAATGATTTCAAATAGTCATAGAACTTTAATGAAAATCACACTATCAGATTTATCATATCAGAGAACCCTACTATAGAAAGTTCAAGCTCCAATCTGCAAAAATGTTGAATTTTGTATTTTGTTTTGCAAGAAGAAAGGTTTATTTTATTAATTTTTTTCCAGGGGTGATCGTATCGAACCAGTGGTTCTAGAATATCACGGGAGGCTCATTTGAATGGAAATTAAAAGTTCTAGTGCCCTTTTAATTGACCAAAAATGGAGGTCAACTAGGCCCCCTCCTACGCTCATTTTTTCCTAAAGTCACACGATCAAGATTTTGAGATAGCCATTTTGTTCAGCATGGTCGAAAAATACAATAACTAAGTCTTTAAGGATGACTTAATCCCCCACAATCCCCGGGGGAAGGTCCGCAAGTTATGAATTTTGCCCATGCTATGTTTACACATAGTATTGGTTATTGGGAAGTATACAGAAGTTTTCAGAAGTTTGTCCCCCTCCTCAACGCCTCGCTCGTTACGCTTAAGTTTGACTCTGTCTCACAAATTTATTTTTTAAAACAATAAAGAACTTCAGCGCAAAGCGCGAGGCGTTGAGGAGGGGACCGCCCCTTTCAAATACGGAATAATTTCTGTTCGTTTCAAGTTTTAATGTCGCTCCTTACTTTCAGTTAAAGCAACTTGTTTTTTTGTATTTATTCCCTAACTATAAACGAAAGCTAAAGATACAAAAAATACTTCCAATTTTAAAACCGGATATCCTTCGCCACCTACACGCTAAATAGCGGAGTTATTACACTTCGTTAAATTCCTACTAAATCTCTTTTAAAAATCCCCAACTATTAAATATAAATATTCTTAACTGTTTGTAAGAACAGTCTAAGTCAAAGCTCCAGAATTTCAGAAAATTGCTAATGACTAATTCAGTTCAAAAACGAACAAAATATTGCAAAACTACACGAGTTTGATCTTGACTTGGTGCAAAAACCCTCTGAGCCCTGACTCGTTGTGAAAGGGGACTTGCAACTTGTTACGAAAAGGAGTCAGATCCTTATAGAAAACTTGGATTACGGGCTCAAATTTCTGAAGCAAAAGAGTTAAAATAAAGGTGTATTATAAACAGACATAAACGTTTATGATTTGGATTTTGAAAAATTAAAACTGTTCAGCTACGTAAATTTTTAGTTTATCTGTAATAAATTAATATAAACGGGGGGGGGGGGGGGCTTTTATTTTCGGGGGTATTTTCGAAAGGGTATTAAAATGTACATTCGAGCATGGGGATTAAAGAAAAAAATACATGAGCAAGATTTTACTATTCCAGTTTAAAAAAAAAAAAAAATGTTTAAACCATACGGATCTTATATCCTAATACGTAACCGGCTTTGCCCCAAAATCTTATTAACGATACATTCTCTGTGCATTATATTTCCTTTGAGTAATTTTGGCATTAATTCCCAGGAGATTTTACACTTAGTCTTGCGAAATCTGAACATAAACCGTCTCTCTGGATGGTTTAATCTTCTTAAAGAATGAAGAAGAGAAGAAATTTCTAGAATAGAGAGAAACTTGCAGATTGCACAACGAAATAGAAGCAAATAACCTTACTTATGGTGATAAACCCCCTGTTTCATCACCCTTACAAGAATAAATAAATTCTACCATTGATTAATTCAAAAAGCGGTTTTTGAAAAAAGAAGTTCTTCAGAGGAAAATAAAATGCTCGTTTAAGAAGAGTAGAAATACGGTGTTCGTTCTAACCTAAAAGAAACAAAAAAAAAATTATTATTCATGGATAGATGAAACCCGAAACGAATGGAAATTAAAGTAAATAAGTGTATCGAAAATAAAGATAACCCTTTGATATAGATGAACAAAAAATCCTAAAATGACCAGAAACTAAAATTAAAGACGAAGTCGCAGTTACAACGAACATAAATTACCGATAAAAGGCGGAGAACAACTGATCTCTAATCTTTCTAAAAGACAGAGTGTCATTTGTGCTTTACTGAAAATCTTTTGCATTTTGAGCAATTTGTTTTTGATTAGTCGTACAATCAACAAAAAAAAGAAACTGTATCACAAGTCTAATCAAGATTTCAAACAGTTCGTGGTAACAACTGTAAGTAAGGAGTGACCCGGCTCAATAGTTACCGAAACTCTAAAAAACTGAATTTTGGTACCAATAGATACATCACAAAAATTAGATTTTTGTGTTGATTTCAAATTATATATATATATATATATATATATATATATATATATATATATATATATATATATATATATATATATATATATATATATATATATATATATATATATATATATATATATATATATATATATATATATATATATATATATATATATATATATATATATATATATATATATATATATATATATATATATATATATATAAATATATATATATATATATATATATATATATATATATATATATATATATATATATATATATATATATATATATATATATATATAAATATATATATATATATATATATATATATATATATATATATATATATATATATATATATATATATATATATATATATATATATATATATATATATATATATATATATATATATATATATATTGTCTTATCCATCAAAAGTTACGAGCCTGAGAAAATTTTCCTTGTTTCAAAAATAAGTGGAAAACACCCCTTAAAAGTCATAGAATCTCGATGAAAATCATATCATCGGATTCAGCGTATCAGAGAACCCTAATGTAGAAGTTTCAAGCTCCAATCTGGAAAAATGTGGAATTTTGTATTTTTCCCAGAAGAAAGATCACGGATGCGTGTTTATTTTTTTTTTTTTCTTTTATTTTCCCCAGGGGTGATTGTATTGACCCATTCGTCCGATAATATTGCAAGAGGAATCATTCAAACGGAAATTAAAAGTTCTAGTGCTCTTTTAATTGACAAAAAAATGGAGGGCAACTAGGCCCTCTCCCACGCTCATTTTTTCCCAAAGTCATCCGATCAAAATTTTGAGATAACCATTTTGTTCAGCATGGTAAAAATATAATAACTATATCTTTGAGGATGACTTAATCCCCCATTGTCCCCGGGGGAAGGGCTGCAAGTTATGAACTTTGCCAATACATCTAGTATTGGTTATTGGGAAATATACAGACGTTTTCAGGGGGGATGTTTTCTGGTAGTGGGGGGGGGGGGGTAGGGGGTTACGTCAGAGAATATTTCGATACAGGAGGTTTTCGTGGGGGAGGGGCATTGCTATGAAGGGGGCGCCAGATTTCCCAGCATTATTAAAAAAAACAATCAGAAATTAAATTAAAAAAAATAAGTTTTTCAACTGAAAGTAAGGAGCAACATCAAAACTTAAAACGAACAGGAATTATTAAATATTTGATTGGATTCCCCCCCCCCCCCGAGTCAATACCTCGCTCTTTACGCTATAGTTTTTTTAGATCTTGAATAAGAGCTATTTATTCTAATTAACGGCCTTTGTGATTAAGGGGTCATTTTTTAAGAATTGGAACAAATTCGAACTATAGCATAAAGAGCGGGGTGTTGACTTGGGGGCAAACCCAATAATATACGTTTTAAAAATATATGAATATAGAAGTTCGTTACGTAAGTTAGTTCGTAAGTTACGCATATTTATTACTAATAAAAATGTTCAAAAATAAAATTAAACAACTTTCGAGAACGCCATTTAACCAAAAAAAAGGAAAATTAATATGCAAATTACGTTTTCATTCCCTAAACATTCCCTGAATGCTCATCCAGAGCCAAAGTAGTACTACTTAATACCATCAGCTACAGTAGTAGTAGTAGTATTACTAGTAGTAGTACTAGTAGTAGTAGTAGTAGTAGTAGTAGTAGTAGTAGTAGTAGTAGTAGTAGTAGTAGTAGTAGTAGTAGTAGTAGCAGTTTTAGTAGTAGTAGTAGTAGTAGTAGTATTAGTAGTATTAGTAGTAGAGTAGTAGTAGTAGTAGAAGTAGTAGATTAGCCGTAGTAGTAGTAGTAGCAGTAGTAGTAGCAGTGGTACGTAGTAGTAGTAGCAGTAGTAGTAGTAGTAATGGTAATAGTTTCTAAGTGTTTCCTAAATTTATTTACTTCTGGTGATGAAATACACAGACATCCTACACGATATGCTAATAATGTGAAAACACCTAAAGTTGTAAGAAGTAGTTCTTTATTTTCAAAACGTCATGTTCGGTAGTAGTAGTAGCAATAGTATTATTATTATTAGTAGTAGCATTAGTGGTGGTAGTAGCAGTAGTAGTAGTAGTAGTAGTAGTAGTAGTAGTAGTAGTAGTAGTAGTAGTAGTATTGGTAGTAGTAGTAGTAGTAGTACAAGTAGTAGTAGCAGTAGTAATAGTAGTAGTAGTAGCAGTAGTAGTAGTAGTAGTAGTAGCAGTAGTAGTGGTCGTATTAGAAGTTGCAGGATTAGTAGTAGTATTGGTAGTAGTAGTAGTAGTAGTAGTACTAGTAGTAGTAGCAGTAGTAGTAGTAGTAGTAGTGGCAGTAGTAGTAGTAGTAGTCGTAGTAGAAGTAGTACTAGCAGTAGTAGTGGTAGTAGCAGTAGTAGTAGTAGTAGTGGTAGTAGTAGTAGTTGTAATAGTAGTAGCATTAGTAGTAGAAGTAGCAGTAGTTGTAGCACTAGTATTAGTAGTAGTAGTAGTAGTAGTTTATAAGTGTTTCCTAAATTATTTACTTCTGGTGATGAAATACACAATTATCCTAAACGATGTGCTAATAATGTGAAGGTACCTCAAGTTGTAAATACTATATTTTTTTTTTCAAAACGATATATTTAGCTAAATCTTTGGAATAATTTGCCCGAATATTGAAACTGAATTCATCTAGTATTGGTTATTGGGAAATATACAGACGTCTTCAGGGGGTATGTTTTCTGGTAGTTGGGGGGGGGGGGGTAGGGGGTTACGTCAGAGGATCTTTCTATACAGGAGGTTTTCGTGGGGGAGGGACATTGCTATGAAGGGGGCGCCAGATTTCCCAGCATTATTAAAAAAAACGATCAGAAATTAAATTAAAAAAAAAAACAAGTTTTTCAACTGAAAGTAAGGAGCAACATCAAAACTTAAAATGAACAGGAATTATTACACATTTGTTTGGATTCCCCCCCCCCCTGTAGCACTAGTAATAGCAGTAGTAGTAGTAGTAGTTGTTTCTAAGTGTTTCCTAAATTATTTACTTCTGGTGACACAATTATCCTACACGATATGCTAATAATGTGAAGGCACCTCAAGTTGTAAATACTATATTTTTTTTTTTTTCAAAACGATATATTTGGCTAAATCTTTGGAATAATTTGCCCGAATATTGAAACTGAATACATCTAGTATTGGTTATTGGGAAATATACAGACGTTTCCAGGGGGGATGTTTTCTAGTAGTGGGGGGGTAGGGGGTACCGTCAGAGGATCTTTCCATACAGGAGGTTTTCATGGGGGAGGGACATTGCTATGAAGGGGGCGCCAGATTTCCCAGCATTATTAAAAAAAACGATCAGAAATTAAATTTAAAAAAAACAAGTTTTTCAACTGAAAGTAAGGAGCAACATCAAAACTTAAAACGAACAGGATTTATTACATATTTGATTGGATTCCCCCCCCCCTAGTCAATACCTCGCTCTTTACGCTAAAGTTTTCTTAGATCTTGAATAAGAGCTATTTATTCTAATTAACGGCCTTTGTGATTAAGGGGTCATTTTTTAAGAATTGGAACAACTTCGAACTATAGCGTAAAGAGCGGGGTGTTGACTTGGGGGCAGACACAATAATATACGTTTTAAAAATATATGAATATAGAAGTTCGTTACGTAAGTTAGTTCGTAAGTTACGTATATTTATTACTAATAAAAATGTTCGTAAATAAAATTAAACAACTTTCGAGAAAGCCATTCAACCAAAAAAAAGGAAAATTAATATTATATACGATATAAACGATATATTTGGCTAAATCTTTGGAATAATTTGCCCGAATATTGAAACTGAATACATCTAGTATTGGTTATTGGGAAATATACAGACGTTTCCAGGGGGGATGTTTTCTGGTAGTGGGGGGGGAGGGGGTACCGTCAGAGGATCTTTCCATACAGGAGGTTTTCATGGGGGAGGGACATTGCTATGAAGGGGGCGCCAGATTTCCCAGCATTATTTAAAAAAACGATCAGAAATTAAATTTAAAAAAAACAAGTTTTTCAACTGAAAGTAAGGAGCAACATCAAAACTTAAAACGAACAGGATTTATTACATATTTGATTGGATTCCCCCCCCCCCCAGTCAGTACCTCGCTCTTTACGCTAAAGTTTTCTTAGATCTTGAATAAGAGCTATTTATTCTAATTAACGGCCTTTGTGATTAAGGGGTCATTTTTTAAGAATTGGAACAAATTCGAACTATAGCGTAAAGAGCAGGGTGTTGACTTGGGGGAAAACCCAATAATATACGTTTTAAAAATATATGAATATAGAAGTTCGTTACGTAAGTTAGTTCGTAAGTTACGTATATTTATTACTAATAAAAATGTTCGTAAATAAAATTAAACAACTTTCGAGAAAGCCATTCAACCAAAAAAAAGGAAAATTAATATTATATACGATATAAACGATATATTTGGCTAAATCTTTTGAATAATTTGCCCGAATATTGAAACTGAATTTCATTTGCTCTCATGTTCCCACAGAAAAAAAAAATTAAAAATAGAAATAAATTGTTTAATTTTTTGTTAGGTGGAAACAGGGGTTTTGTGAAAGTGTTTGCAGGTTGAATAAGTTGTGGTTTGAAAGAGTTGCTGCCGCCAGGAGTATGGCAAGAACAGATTTTTTTTTTTTTTTTTGTTCGTTTCTTTTCTTTCCTTCTCTGTTTTAAATTTTATTCCTATGTTTAAGGGGCTACTCAAGCAAGCGAAATCTTAATGTGTGTTTTTTGTTGTTGTTTGTTTTCTTGAATAGATCCCGTTGTTCAATTGAAATTAAATTAAATAGTAGCAGTAGTAGCCTGCACGCATTGCCATCTGGTCAATTGATCATCCCCCTCTTCAATCCCTGAAAGTTCCGATATAATACCCTAAGGCACTCATGAGATGTGCCCTTTTGACAACCTTCTTACACATTGTGTATTTTGATTTAGTTTAGGACTCTCCTCAGCATTCCCTGAAAGCTTCACCTGAATGCTGTTGGCTTTTTCGAACACCAAGGGTCAAACCTGCCCTCTTTTCCCGATAACAAATACTATAGTACTATAAGATTGGCTCATCTATAGGCCACACACGTCGTTTGCTGATATCTCATATTGAGCATAAAATTAGTATTTCTTAAGGTGGAATCGTAAAAAGCAAACTAGGCTTCAACCGTTACCTTCTAGCATCCATCTATAACACCATACCTTTTCCTCATCTGCTTTATAAGCAGATGAGGTACAAGTAAAATCCCCCTCATCTGCTTTTTAATTTTTTTACAGTTACAAATAAAAAGCACTTACGATCAATCTTCTTCAGATTTGCTAAATATCATTTATTTTTGCCTCCTTGGATAAGAAACCAAAAAATTATACATTTGCATAAGCTTGCAGACCCAAATATTAGTATTAATAACTCTCTATTTCGTTTTAAATGAAATTTTCATCATTATTGGTCATTAATTTGTTCGCAATAATTTGTTCGTATTAATTTAATGTATCCATTGAAGAGTTTGTTGTTTTTTTGTCATGTATTTGAGTTTTCAATGTGTGTTTGTGTCCTTTCTTTGTTTTCTTTTTGTTTTCTTTAGTGATTTCTCCGTCTATTGTACCTTTCTTGATGGGCAATAAATGAATAATAATAATAAGGAAATGGCAGGTGAATTTCATAACCTACAGCCCTCGCACCAAAGAATGGGTTGGGGTTTGTGCATACAACCTGCATGCGTATAGTACATTCTGATTTAGTTGAGCTTCCGCTCAGTATACTCTAAAATTTTTACCCAAATAAATCTAGCCATATAAGTAGTCGCAGTAGAAGTAGTAGCAATAGTAGCAGCATTAGCATTAGTAAGAGTATTAGTAGTAGTAGTTATCATAGTAGTAGTGTGTGCATATTGCCTATTGGTCAATTTATCCTCCTCCTCATTATTTCCTGAAAGTTTCAACCTAATATCCTATATCATTCCTTACATACACTCTTTTGACAACCAACATACACAAAGTGTCATAATTTGACACCCCCAGAGGAATAGTTATTGGAACTTTCCACTATTCTGAACAAAAAGCCATCTTAAAATTTGGGTCGGATTTCTTTGGGAAAAATTGGGTGTGGGAGTCGGCTGGTTGACCATTCTTCGCGCTAAAGTTTGACTTTTTTCCACTAATCCTTCACGAACGAATGCTCAAACAGAAGATCAACGACAGAAAGCAAAACAGAAATAAAAAGACGGTGCTTTGAGAGTGGAGGGGTTTATTTTTTGGCATTTTCTCTAAACAGTAAAACTTTTAGTTTAAGCATTTTGAAAGGCAACTAATGAATAAAACAATTACCACATGCCTATTATTTTGGCGCTCAGTCAAGTTTGACACTAAAATGCTTTCAGTTAATTACTAGTACAGAATTCGGCGTTGAAGTGAGGCAGTCCTCTTCATATTTATGTCTTCTCGTTGAGGTGAATTTGTCATTTTTCTTTTTGTGTTAGTGCCGTTGCTCGTGTATATTACTCTTTTTGTAGTAACACCCACTGTGTGCTTTCCATTTTTTGGTGAAACTTAATAGACAAATAGAACAAAAATTTTCAGTCAGAATATTTTTTTCGGGAAAACTCACTGTGGTATAATATTTATTCTTACCTTAATCCACCATATTCTTCACCAAACTTTCCCCACCCAAAAACAGGAGGAATAGTTACTCCTGTAGAATAGGCCCAAATAAAAACGATCGTCCCTGAAGATTGACGAAATGACATACTCCATTTTTTCCCCAGTGTCATTGCAACAACGATTGCTCTCCAAAGAGCCAAGACAGCCAAAGTGGTTATCGAAGATATTCCTAAAATAAATTTTAAAATTTCATACAAGTCAAAATATAGGTCATAATATAATGCTTTCCTGTTGGTTTTCTATGGTAGCGCTACATCCATGTATTTAATTTCCTTTCGAACGAACTGTGGGTAAAGAACTACTCGTGTTATTGTAATAAAAAAATCTAAGAAAAAGAAGCTTGAAAAAATATAAACATGTTCTTACAATTGCACGCGCTATATTTACACAATTTTCAGTATGGGAAATTGACCAAGTTTAAAGTTACTTTTCCGAAATTGGTGGTATAAGCATTTTGCTTGCTTTTTGAAAAGAAGGGGGCACTCTAATAGGCTGTTCCATTTCTTCTTTTCGAAAATTGGGTAAAGATTAATTAAAGTCAGTTGATTTCTCGTAGACTCGAAGGAAATATCCGTAGAAAAAATCATTTAATGTTTTTCTGTAGATAATTTTAGATGTAATTCGAGAACCAAATACAGCCAAATAAATCGGGTATAGTAAGCTAATGTTTTATTTCTGTTCGTTTTAATGCTACTCTTGAAATACAAATTTAATTAATAAAAATTTGATCTGAATCAACAGTAATCGAAATATTGATGTTTAAACAGTAGATTGTGAGATCTGACTTTTAATCCTGATATTTTCAACAACAACAAATATATGAAATTCCACCGTAAGTCAGCATGTGCGGAAGCACAGCTCCCAATAGGGAGGAGAAGTCTGAATGGAAATCATATAACCAAATTTAAAGGTTTCAAGCCCTTATTTACAAAAATATATAATTTGCATTGTTTCCAAGAAAAGCTGGTCACAGATACTTCTTAACTCTTTTTTTTAAGGGGTGATCATAGCCACTGAGAAATATCCTATCGGCTACATAAATTCCCACAAATATTTATGTATGTCCCATGTGCCGCAAATGGGTAGGAGGAACTATTTAATATTCTATTAGTAGAGTGGTAATGTTGAGCCAGAAGTCACATATTACCGGAAGAGAGTTCTTTCGAACAGACATGGAACGTTATACTGCATCTTTTAAGTATCAAAAGGATTTGCACCACAGCAAAGTGACGATTTTTGCCGTTTTGCGGTGCAAAAAAACAATTTCCATACATAGAGGGGGGGGGGGAGCTATCAAAGGAAAAATTTCGAGGTAGCAAATGAATTTTGAACTAGCATAAATCTATTTTTATATCTTCCACAGCTTCAGAGGTCATATGGCCACGCAGTGGCGTATTCATACCTAAGAAATAAATACGGTCTATAGAAAAAAGTGTTTATTATAAATAATTAATGTTCTTGGGCTTTTTTTACTGAGTGGAGTTCAGTTTAGGTTTCATTAGTTATTTACAAAATTGTATGATCTCGCACAAATTATAAGGGAGGGGTGGAATCTACTCCCTGGCATTTCTTTATTTAGTGGAGTATATTTCGATTAAACCTACAATACTATTGTTGACGTGGTGACAGTTCACCTCTTATTGGGTAATATGCTTTCGTAAAAAAAAAAAAAACTTTAAATTCATATGCTTAGCTGCACGGAAGTTGGAGAGGGAAATCTTCTAAGAACCATATTCATACAAGGAATCCCACTTGAAAAACGGAAAAATAATGGACATATATTTTTGACCTTCCAACCCCCTGGAAATATTATTTTTGACCTTCAACCATACAACCCTCTGGAAATATTAAATACAACAATTAAATTTAGATGTAAGCCAAGGAGGTATCGTGTGGTGGTAGTTTATATCATGTTTAAAAATGCACAGGATTTTATACCAAAACCGAATATAAATTAATACTCAACAAAACAAGTTTTCTTTTTTCAGATCAGCTATTTATGCTAACAAGCAGTAAGTGCAGAGCTAACCTTACTGATAAAACCCGAAGGTTTAAAGGAAAAAAATTTGATAACAATATACAAATAATAAGAATTCGTGTTTTTGGTGACTTCAAATATTTAAAGCTAATTAATTATATATATATATATATATATATATATATATATATATATATATATATATATATATATATATATATATATATATATATATATATATATATATATACCAACGAACGATATTAGCATAAGAATCTTTGCATAATATTAAAAAACGATATGAAAAAACGAAGAGTTCAATCTTAAAAAAATTACACCGGGGAATTCAACGTCTCTGAGAACACTTACAGCGGAAATCTTACAGTGGAAGTGTCAAGCTTTCATTCACAGAAGTGCAAGATTTGATGGTCTTTTTTAGAAAAGGACAGATGGTCATGTTTTTATATGTTTTTGTTTTGCTTCTTCTTTTTTCAGGGTCGTCCAGTCACTTCTGTCCCCATAATATATCTGGAAAGAGTTCATTTGAACGTAAAATTGACAGTTCCTTTGCCCCTTAAATCAAATAAAAAAGAGATGGCGCCAAAACAAAATAACTGATTTCCACACTGTAATGCAACGAATTCTGATCATAGTAAAACTAAGATGCTGTGAAGATTATAGGATGGTCAATTAGCTGTCAAAAAGGTATTTAATAGCCTCGTAGTTTCAGAGGCCACACTGCAGCTTAGTGACGGATTCTTCCCTAAACATACATAAGAAGTTAAGGATACGGCACTAGACCCTTAAAGTCCAAACCGGCGGTGCTGATATCCGTTTCGAAGCCCTTCAGCCAGGAAGTGCAATGGGGGATGGGGGCCAGCCATCCTGAGCTTCCGCAAACCCTTCCCGCTTACTTTCCCCATATTTCCCCAGGTTTAGAACTGGGTCGACTCATGCTGAGCTTACAGCATCACACCACTGATCCTTGTCCAAAACCAAATAACCAGCCACATCAGAAATCGAATCTCCGCCCCTTAGACACAAGACTCCAAACCCAGCGCGCCAACCGCTCGACTAAGATGCTGTCAAACAAAACGACTGGCAATTAAAGACCGTTAACCCGTTAAGACCGTTTAAACACCATTGGACACTGGACAGTTACGCACCATCTACTAGGAAGACTGAGTTATTTAAAGTAGCAAGGACAGGGATAATGAAGCCTGTTTTTTTGAATTGGGCAAAACTTGAAATCTAGTTTTTAAATTAAAAATACCTCCTTATGTAGTTATGCACTTTTCGGTGGTAGTGGGAGCCAAATTAAAGAAATTAGTTATGACTAAAAAATCGGGGGCATCCTCTCCCTTTATTTAAAATTCAGGTAAATAATCTCAGGCTCGTAGTATCATTAAACTTAATGAATGTTATGCATTTGGAATCAGCATAAATAGCTAATTCTTTTATTACATCTATTGTCATCAAAATTCTGTTTTTTAGAGTTCTAATTACTATTGGGCATAGTCCTTCCTCACTTACACTTCGTTAACACGAACTGTTTGATTTATTTAAAATTAAAACAGATTCGAAATTTATTAGCACCAACAAAAGTTTATAGGATTGAACATCTTTTTCAACTTCGAATCACCTTTCACAACATTTTCCTTTGATTTCTATTGTGTTTATCAAATCCATATACCTTTTATTACTATTGGTTATTCGTTTTGTTTTTCAACAATTTCATCGTCTTTTTTATTTTCTTTCATTGTCATGTTTAAACAATTTGTTTGATTTTTTTTTCCTTTATGTTTTGAATTTTTTTTTTTTTGTGATAGTAAAATGAAGTTAAACGAAGCCTGTAATAATGCAAAAAAAAATTTCCATAACTCTAAAAGGTGAATTAACCGCTTGAAGAGTACAAAGGGCTAGGTGGTTTGAAAAAAAGAAGAAAAGAAATAAGAACAAGGTGTTCATGGCTATAGAGAAAAGAAAATACCTTTACTATCCAGCCTTTGAATATTCTGTCTTTGAGTAACCTTTGAAGTTTTTTTTTTAAGAAAAAAATTTAAAAGGTTATTCAACTTATTCAGCACAGTTTTGTATTGTCGGAAGTCATTTTAACCTGTATTATAAGTTTTAACCAAATTAGAATTGTCGCTGTTTTATTATGTTATTTCCCTATATTTATTATTTTGTTGTATTTAGTTATATTATCAGCTATTATATCTGTTTTAACAAGCTTTTTTAGTTTAACCAAATTACAATCTCAACTATTAAATGAAATAATTTTCTTATTCTGCTATATTTACTATCTTATCATATTTTATATGATTTTAACTATATCAATTGTTTTAACCAGCTTTTTTAAACTTTAAATAAATCCGAATTTAGTCTTATATTAACCAACAGTAACACAAATAACTTTGCTTTCATTTACTGTCTTCAGTTTTTACCTAAAACTTGTCATCGTATTTCTCGTAGAATGTTGTTTACTATTCTCAAAAAATGAAATCATAAAGATGGTGATTAAATGTTAATTACTTTTATTTCTCGAAAATTGCATATAGGGACTGTATCCAGAAGGCTATAAACGAACCAATATAATTTGTTTTGTTTTTCTTTCTTACTTTGTTATTTTCCCCTAAATTAGACAGATTTTCACCTCCTACGAACTCTGTCCCCTTTTCCTTATTGAGACAGTTAAGGCTGTTTTTAGGCCAAGGATATTTTTATGATAAAGAGAAGAGAATAATTCCGATACTATTTGCATAAAACCATGAAAAACAAACGACAAATTTATAGAATATATTTTCAATTTTCTTTATTTATTATGACCTTTTTTTATTTCACCGAAATTTGTGATGATTGAGCATGAAGGAAAAAATTCATTTTTATTAAATATCAATATTCACAAAAAAAATATCAAACAGACCTACCACGTGAAAATCTATACAGATTTGTTTGTGGCAGGACTCACTATTTGACTCACTAATATATATAATGGAAAAAAAAATATTAATAATGCAACCATATAAATAAATAAAAAATAAACTTCATGGGAACCGCAAACCAATCCTTACACAAGACAGAAGACAAAATACAGCCCCCCCCCCCTCATCCATCCCTATTCATTAAGAAATTCTTTAACCTATATTATATCCTGAACCATCTCATGAAGAAAGCTGGATAATTCGTATTGCACACCAATGCTTCAAAGATTAAAGCTAAGTCAATTAGCACTTTACCCGTAGGAATCCGACATTTTCCTGAGAACCAATAGGGACTAGATATTAATTCCACCTTCCTCAAAATTGATTCCAGATTTATCTGAAGCCGTGAGAGTTGGGATATTTTGGCAATAAAGTGCACTCTTTGAAACGTCTGCACCACCACCCCCCCTTCCAACTTCAAAAAGACACAACACCAAGGCCGTATCCAGGGGGAAGGGTTACGCATTTTGAACTCCCCCCCCCCCGAAATGTTTGTCTGGTTCGTAAAAACGTAACAAAATGAACACAAAAAAGTTTTTTATGCGTTTTTTGGAAGTTTTAGGAGGTGAAATCGTCGACCAAGTGACATGCTTCAAATACTTAGGATACATAGTAATTTCAGTCACGACTCTGAAAAAGAACAGCCCTAGCCAACTCAGTATTTCAGAGATTTTTCAGCAGTCTGTAAATCCATAGTATACTCTAAGAAGACAAAACTCAGGTTGATCCAGAGCAATGTTTTGTCTTTTCTAAGTTACTCTGTGGAATGCCTAATGTGAACTGTGAAGCAGGCGAAACGCATTACTGCTTTTGAGTATAATTGTTTTACCGGATCCTCATGATTACCTGGAGAAACCATGTCATGTACGGCGAGACTCGTACCTACAGAGGGCAACCAGATATCAACTCCGTTTCGAAACAACAAGGATGAACATACATTGGATATAACTTCTGCAAAGCAGACGATACACTTTTAAAAACGCTCGACCACTAGTGACCAGAAAGGACCCACTGCCGAGGAAGACCAAAGAAGAAGCTCCGTAGGACATACAGACGTGACAGCAGAGTCCTTCAGACAAGTTTCAAACCAGATTCGGAGCATATCTATAAAAGTGACCCACTTTAGGGAACATTAGAGGCTACTCACTGACGCCTTGTGTTCCTCTGGAAATAAAGTCAAATTATCTTCCAAGCGCAAAACTACCATCAATAAATAAATGAAACTCATAACGAAGAGAAATTACAGTAAATAGCTGAATCAAACTCAAAACAAGCAAAAATTAACATTTTTACGGCTGATAGCCCCCATGCCTTCTTAAGACCAGAATATAGTTTGCGTTTTACTGAAAGAAAAAAAGGAATGACCGTGGATTGTCAGTTTAAGTGACATATACTGATATTTATTCCTTAGAGTTTTGATAATTTTTATTTATGAAAATAAAAAAGTGAAAACATTTAAAACTTGTTTTGTTTTCAGTAAAGCACAAGTTAAGTTCTGGTCTTGAGAAGGCATGGGGATTATCATCCGTACTAATTTCATTTTCGCTCGTTTTGAGTTTGACTCGGCTATGTATTGTAATTTCTGTTCTTTTTGAGTTTCATTTATTTGTTGATAGTGATTTTTGGTAGTTTTACGCATAGAAGATTATTTGACTTTGTTTCCGCTCAATTTTGGCTTAATAGAGCTCTTTATTTTTCTTTGAAAACCATTTTTTCTGGAAAAAGTTTTTTGAATTAATTTTTGTTCGTTTTTTATTGAAATTGCCTTTTTCATGGAAAAATAATATTTTATATCTTTTCAGTTTTTTTTATAAAGAATCCATAGTTTGGGTTGGTATTTGCTGGAGAAACTTTTTCAACAATTTTTAACCCTGACGCAAACAGTAGCTTTTAATTAAATTTTATAGCTCCTAAAGTTGACCTGAAAAATAAAACAATATCATTCCCAAAAGATTTTATCTATGCTCTTTGACACCCTGGATACACTTACACTCTTTTTATTTATTTAAATTGTAAGAGCAGAAGTAGTAATAGTATTATCCCCAAAAGTTTTAACCTAATACTCCCAGTTGTTCTCGATATACTGCTGAGTTGTGTTCTTGGCAACCATAAGCAAAATGCCTTTTGATTCAGTTTAAAGCAACATTTAGTTTTAAAGCATAATGGGGCAATTGCATGATTTTGGGTGGTTGCATACCAAATACCCATAAAGACATAGATGCTGGACCGTTCTACTATGCTGAAAAAAAGGATGTCTCAAAATGTTGACTGGATGAGTTTGGAAAATGAATGGGCTTGAGAGAAGGGCTGCTTGCCCTCCAATCTCTTTTTACTCTTAAAAAGGGAACCAGAACTTTTAATTTTGAATCAAATTACCTTCTTTGAAATCTTCAGTAATATTTCTAGCTATTATAGAGTGGTGCAGCCTATGATGTTGCGTATATGGCCTTTTGGAAACTTGCATGCATACAGTTTTTTTGTCTAATTGAAACTCCTCATAAACTTTCCCTAAAAGTTTCATCTTAATACTCTTAGCGTCATTAGCTACAGTAACCGTAGTGGTAGTATTAAAATTGTACCCAAGCGCCTTCTGGCCAGTTCCAAGTCCCCCAAAACTTACCCCTAAAGTTCTAAATTAATAATATAATTTGTTTTTCAGATATTGCTTTGTCGCCTTTTTGAAAGCTCATATGCTAATAGTTTGTTTTGATTTAGTTCAACATCCGTCTAAATATTCCTTAAAAGCTTCACCTTAATACCCTTAGATTGCACAGTAGCAATAGTGGGAGCAGCATTAGTAGCAGTATGCGATGCGCATAGCATCTTTGGTTTCTTCAACATCCCCTTCAACACACGCTGAAAGTTTCAGCTGAATACCATCAACCGTTTTGAAGCATTTCTGATGCGTCCGCTTGACAACCTTTATTGGCATAGTGTGTTTCAATTTATTTCCCTTTAGCTACTATACATCCCAAATATTCACCTTAATATTCTTAGCTTTAATAGCAGTAGAAGTAGTATTAGCAGTAGAATTAATTGTAGTAGCCTAAGCCTTAGCGGCAGTAGTAGTAATAGAAGTAGTAAGAATAGTAACGATAGTAGCAGTATGAGTAGAAGCAGTAGTGTTAGGATGAAAATATTTTCTTTTGGCTAGTTCAACATCCCTCACAACAAACCCTGTTAGTTTCAACTTCACACACCTAACTGTTTCTAAGATATTGCTGTTACACCCTTTTGATAGCCTGCATACAGACGGCGTGTTGGGATTCAGTTCACCTCCTCCCTAAACATACATTGAAAGTTTCATCTTCGTACCTCTAGGCATAGTTGTAATAGTAGTCACAGTAGTAGTATTGATATTATTAGTAATAGTATTAACATATTGCCTTTTGATCCGCAGAACATTCCTCTCTTCATGTCAAAGAGGTTTCAACTTAATAGAATCAGTCGTTGCTATATCCCCTTTAAGCATTCTCTGAAAGTTCCAACTTAATACCCAAATCAATTCTTGGAATACGCTATTTCGAAAATTTGTATGCACATAGCGTCTTTTGATTAAGCTCTAATTTCCCCTCAATACTGCAAATAGATTGGTCTGGTAGTAGTAGTGGCGGTATTTGTAGTAGTATTGGTAGCATGCAAATATTGTCTTTTTGACCATATCCCTCATCGTTTCCTGAATTTTTCAAGTTAATATACTCAGTTATTCCAGTGTTACACCCTTTTGACAATCCTTATACCCATAAAGTGTTCATAAAGTTCAAAACATTCTCTGAAAGGCTCACCTGAATGTCCTTTGTCTTCTTGGAAAGTAAAGTTCAAACATGAATACCTTTCTCAATAACATATACTGTGTATAAACAATGAACAAATTGGCTAGCTCAAAGCCCTTATCCGGAGGCACGGTCGGCCCTAGACGTTTTTTTTTTGAAGGTAAGCGGACTATTCTTCACCCCCCCCCCCGCCCTCTGGTAGACCGAAGTATAATTATACGCCCTTAAAGTAAGGTGTGCAGGGTTTTCTAGTAAAAAGTGTAACAATAAAAATAAATAAACTTTTATTCTGTAGCATAATTTTAACTTCAATATTAAAATAGAATATGTCGATAAACAACAAGGTGATTTATTGAAAATGGAGAGTTAAAATATGATTCACAATTTATTGGTTGAACATGCTACTTATAAAACAATTCAACATACAACTTTTTATAATGAAAAACAAATTTTTCGAGCTTTTATGTTTGAAAACTTATTGAGCAGTCTGTCCGTATTGAATTCACTTATCACGCCATTTTCAATGGCCATGGATGCAAGTCCACTCAGCCGATCTTGACTCAATGAAGATCTTAAGTAAGTTTTTATCTATTTTAACTTGGAGAAACTCCTTTCACCACTGGTATTGATACTGGAAGCGTTAATAGAACTCTGAGTGTAATAAAAACGTTTGGTAATGTGTCCATATAACCATGTTTTGCTATATACGACAAAGATTGAGCTGGGGGACTCTTAGAGGGCGGAATTTCTGCGAAAATTTGTAACTCCTCAAACAACGTCGCCATTCACATTGCAGTCTTCTCCTTCACTCAAAAAGTTTTGAAGATGTTTACAGGCTTTCTTCAAACCCTGTTTATCCGCGAAATTCTGCAAGCTTTGAATGTCGTAGAGAAATTTAAAACTTCCGCTATGGTTTTTCATTGGCTCAAATCTCTCCTTTAGTGAGGATACTGCAGTGTCTAGCACGACGAAGAAGAAATTGACCTTAAATCAATGTTCTCCAGAATTTACAGCTTTATCTTCCCCCTCATAAGAAAATTGTTTTGTTTTTTTTTTTCATTTTCCTTCGACGGACTTTGGTTTCTTTTTCAAACTCAGGAACAATACATTTTATTAAACAGCACAAAACTAAACAAGCTTGTTACTAAACTAAACAAGTCAGGTTACTAAACAACACAGAAACTTGAAGCTTTGTAGTTTTTAAGCATGTCCCAAGGCGGAAATCCTACCATATGCATCGACTTTCTAGTCTTGAGTTTCTGGTTCATATACGGCATCATATACTTCTTCAATATGGTACCTCAAAGGCAACAAAGCTTCAATTCAACTCTCCCACCGTTTATTACAGAGTGGTTTTACTGTAATATTTGAAACGCTATTAAGCAAAATACTCCATCTGTGAGTAGAACTTGAAAAAATTGCAGATTTCTTGAATTGTGCCGAAACAGTCAACTGCAGCATTGCAAGATAGAGCAGCATCGTTAATGACAAGATTCAGTGATTGGTTTCCACATGGTACGTAAAAAGCACGAGGATTTAAATCACAGATTCTCTTCTGAACTCCGACAGGCTTTCATTCCATTGCAGAACCATTATCATATCCCTGCCCTCTCATGTTGTTTAAAGGAATGCCTCGTGTTTGCAACTCTTTTAGTAATACTTCTGTGAGGCCTTCACGAGCAGAATTGGTAATAGGAACAGAGCCTAAAACATGTTCCCTAGTGAACACATCCTCATCTGCTGCAATTTTGACGAATCTTACCACCAATGCCACATGCTCTGTGCAGCTAACATCGGGAGTGCAGTCGAATGTTATGGAATAATATTTTGCATGCTGCAGCTACTCTAAAATGTGGTCTTGGATCTTTTGCGAAAGGAAATAGACAAATTCATTCTGTACATTTTCGCTCAAGTAGTGAATATTTATTTCTTTTGATTTAATCCTTATAGGTTTCATTTTATCCTTACAGTAATCCTTATAGCATTATAGGTTGGAGATTTGTTTGGGTCCAGGCGGTTTTTGTGACGTCACCCTGCCGCAGCGCATTCCCTCCCACTTCCAGAGAAATCATAACTAAAAAATTCTTTGCGCTCACGTAATTATTTCATATTTAAAGAGTCGTAATCAAAACATGGAGTAAAACGTTCTTTACTCTATGATAAAACACTTTTAATACAAGTGTTGAGTCATTAAACAATTTTCTTACAGTTAAATTATAATAAAAACCTGCTTCACAAGAAAATGTATCTACATTAGTCGCCCCCCCCCCCAATCCGCAAGAGTGTAATGTGGCCACCGATCAATTTTGTGTCTGGAATATATTATATATTAATTTTGTGTAAGCTTTTGCGAATCAGAACGATCACACTCTTCAAAAATCTGAAAACACAAAGTGTCTTTCGATTGAGTTTTACATTTCCCTTCGCTTTTCCTCAAAGTTTCAACTTAATACCCTATTCCATTTCTTAGATGTCAAATATATGCCATTTTAACATCCAGGATATACTTCAAATTTTTAATTTAGTCCAATAGTAGTAGTAATATTGGTGGTAGTGGTAGTATTAGTAGCAGCAGTATTAGTAGCAGTAGTAACGCAAAAGAAAAAAGGGGGAGACCCTTAGCCCTGTTAGAAATTTTATTTTTATGAAACTCATTTTGTTCGGCGATTCTAAGAATTTAAAATTTAGGATTAAGTACAAATGAATATAATGTAGATGCTTAGTAATTTACACTAGTATCTTAGAAATGATCCACCTCACTCCTTTCCATTAGATTAGTGCGGGTCAGAGTGATTAGGTTTGGATGATCAGTCCCTTTTGGAATTTTTTAAAATCTTGAATAATCTTGACTGTAGGACAGTCAAAATCTGGTTTTGAGAACACAAGAGTTATAGCCATGGACTTGGTGCAAAATAAACCAATTTCGTACTCTGAGCAACAAAACCAAGTCCAAACTGCGGCCTGACACGGAGTGAGACCACTTATAAGTCACGAACTGGCACAAAAATGACGCAAATTATGACTTAATAAAAAAGGAGCTGTGTCCAAACTGAAGGCTGACTCGAAATAAAAGCAGGCCAGAACTTAATTGGGTGCAAAAATGAGCAAACTCATGACTCAGTTTTTTCATCTGCCCCTTCAAAATAAATTTCTATGTTCGTATTCACCCTTCCCTCCAGAATATTTGCCTGATTGTACCTACGAATGCTCTCATATTTTTTTTAATATTCCCAAAATTACTTGTCTCTACATCTAAAGTTGCCTGAAAGGGTGTTGGGTATTCAATAATTATGCTTGTTGCGTTCCGTTCAACTTCTTATCGATGTTAGCTCGTAGCCAAGTTCTACTCTACTTGAAGCTACTCTTGCAGGGTTGCCACCGAGGTTTCAATTGAATGTGTTTTGAGCAGAGAGGATGTCAGGGAGGGGAGCTAATTACTCTCCGTCATGTTTGACTCTTAAAGGGAACTAGAACTAAAACTCAAATTAAATTATCCCTCTTCTTAAGTTCACACGACCACCCCTTCCATAAAAACCTGATATCCCCCTGGTGCATAACTTACAATCCTTACCTCCAGACTCTGGGGGATTCTATCCAACCCAAAGGCCTTATTATATGATCGTTGGACAATTTTTGAACAAACACCTATCACAAAATTTTTATCTGATGTATACAGGCAAAATACGACGTAGGGGGGGGGGGGACTGCCCCCGATAACTTTGACTCTTAAAAAATGAACTGGAACATATGATTTCCAATCCACTGTGCCCTCTCTGGAGTTTATACGACCACCCTTTCCATAAAAACCTTATATGCCCTCGAGGCATAACTTACAACCCTTGCGCTGAGGGCTGTAAGGGTGGTCGTCATTCTCAAAGACATAATTTCTAAACCTTTCAATTACGCTGAACAAAATGACTATCTTAAAATTTTGATCAGTTGTGTTATGGAAATTGATGGGTGGGGGGGGGGCTTGTTGCCCTCCAATCACTTTTGACTATTAACAAGGTTCTTTCAGTTTCCAATCGAATGAGCATCTTTTGAAGTTTCTCAACAGCAAATGGCAATCTAAAAAAAATTATCAGATGCATTTCAGGAAAATATGAGGTGTGTGTGTGGGGGCGGGGTCCTTCCTTCTGATTACTTTGAATCTTAAAAAGGGTATTGAAGAAATCTTATTTCCAATCCAATAAGCCCCCTCTGAAGTTTATGCGACCACCCTTTCTATAAAAAAGCTTATATACCCCCAGGGCATACCTTACAACCCTTGTCCCGAGAGCTGTGGGGGGGGGGGGGAGGGTTGTCATCTTCAAAGACATAATTTCCAGACCTTTTAACTACGCTGAACAATATGGCTATCTCAAAATTTTGATTGGATGTGTTTGGGGAAATGGTGGGCGTGGGAGGGGGGTTATTTACCCTCCAATCACTTTCGACTATTAAAAGGAACATAAGCCCCTTCACTTTCCAATTGAATGAGCCTTTTTAGAAGTTTTTACTACAAAAAATGACCATGTCAAAGTTCCTATCAGATAAATTTCAGGAAAATACAAGCTCTATTGGAGGGGGTGGGTATCCACCCTCTGATCAATCTAAATCTTATAAAAAAGGCTGTAAAACGTATAATTACCGATCCAATAAGCCCCCTTCGAAATTTATACGATCACCCTTTCTATGTAGTCTTATTATGTCCCCACGACATAACTTACAGCCCTTGCTCTGAGGGCTGTGAGAGGGGGGGGGGTTGTCATCCTCAAAGACATTATTTCCAGACCTTTCAACTATGTTGAACAAAATGGCTATCTCAAAATTTTGACTGGATGTGTTTGCTTCGGATGTGTGGGCGTGGGAGCGGGATAGTTGCACTGCAATAAGGGCACTGGCCGTTTCAATTTCCAATTGAATCAGCCTTTTTCGAAGTTTCTACGACAAGTCCGTCAATATGAAGTGCCCTGGTCTAAGACCAGATAATAATAAATTGTATCCACATCGCTCTTTACTTAGGCAGCGCAATGATTGACATTGAGCTTGGCATCTCGAGGATATTCTTTTTTGGAATACTCACTCTGGCGGCTGAAAAAATTGGGATCGACTTCTTAAGGATCGAAAATGATGCTGAAGTTTGAAATGAAAAAGGGAATAAGCTGATATCTTTGTCCCTTATGTAGCGATTTGCATTGCTGGAAATCAGCCCTATAACAACCCTGGTCTACTTCCAAAAGATTAATGGCCTTGAACGGATTATGAAAGCCGTAATTCTAATATTTACTAAGTTTGTGTATGAAGAGTCAAAGAAATAGCAGAGATTCTTGCATAGCTTCTTATATTGTCTTTGCTCTTTTTATTGTACAATCTCTTTATTTTATTTCTCTCTTAAGATATATTTTATTTCTCTTTATTAAGATATATTATTAAGATATATTTTATATCTTATTAAGAAATATTTTATTTCTCTTTTAAGATATATTTTATTTCTCTTTATTAAGATACATTATTAAGATATATTTTATATCTTATTAAGAAATATTTTATTAAGATATATTTTATTTCTCTTTTAAGATATATTTAAGATTTCTCTTTTAAGATCTTTTAACATACTTTGATTTTCCCCTTTCCAAATTTATTAAAAATTAAGGTCTAGTTTTCATAGCTTAGACAGTATCATTGAGGTAACATATGAGCTGTGTGTATCGTCGTTAAGGATAGTGGAGAAATTTTAGCTTTAATTTAATGTTTTGCGTTATGTGGTCGCCGCCCTTTTCTGCACTAGCCAAAGCTCAGAGACCTATTCTTTTTTTAATGAATCTAGAAACTTAGAGTGAAGAGGAAAGTGGACAGTGAAATACTTAAACGAAAACATTGGAATAACATAGAAGCACTGTAGAATATGAATTAAGATAAAGTATATAGGCTTCTGTCCATACTCAACTACTCTATATTAAGGAACAACCAATAAAACTGAATTTCTACGTCAATTTCATTGCAAAAATTGAACAGGAACCGAGTTCGTCTATCCTATAGTGATTTTTTTTTTGGTACTCGACTGTATAACACTCAACAAAGCAGGCAATATTTAACCCTTCAACAGTATATAAATATGTTTTGGTTTGACAAGGTGTATAAGCTATTCTGATGAGGACTTTGAATGACGAAACAACCGGAGATTGGGTATTCTGGACAATAATACTCATCGGGATGGAGGGAATGGGGACTATCAAACCTTGCACCCCAGCTCGATACGGTTTCAGCATTACTTGTATCGCCTTTCAATAATCAAACCATAAATGAACTTGAAAGGGTATTTATGATACAGTTTTATTACTTATTATCACCCTGTGGGGTATGCAAACATGTAAGCAGTAACAGACTATCACTTACCACATAGAGCCATGATCAAAGCATAGAAATAGCAAAGCTCTTGGCTGAATGCCCACTTCTTAAGTAGAGCACTAACGAAGGACATTGATGAGCCCAATGTTACCATTCCAAGGTCAGAAACTGATAAATTCAGCAGAATCATATTCATCGGAGTTCGAATCTAAAAATGTAAGTGTTTTTAGAACTAACATATCAAACAATATTAAATGCTTAAGACCTTCTTATCCATTTTCTAATAAGTTAGGGTAAACAAAAAAAAAATAAATAAATAAAGACCCTGAAAGGGTGAACATAGCCAAAGAGCCTTCAGTAAGGGCTTTGGAATAGTCATATGTTAATTCAATTTTGGATTTTTTTTTCCAAAGATGCCAAACAGGGTATGTCTGCACCATTTGCACCAGGGGGAGCAGACACCTGAATATCAGTGGTGGGGGGAGCAGGCGAATTTATTTTACGATGCTTTTCTCTTAGGAATAAGTTTCTTTTTGCATATATTTAGAAAACAAATTCTCAAATAAAAGAGCCACTAGTTTTATTGGAAAATAAAACAAAACTCAACAAAATTTTAAACGGTGAGGATTCCTGGCAAATGGGTCGATCCATTTAGTCTACTGTATACTTAATAAGTGTGCATTATTAGGTATTTAATCTAAGTCCGTTGTGTCCAAAATCTAGGGTAAAGGAACATCAGATTCACACCGAAATTACGGAGATTTATTGTTTCCCAAAATTAAAACAGACGCAGACTTTGTCTTTGTCTTAAGGGGATTTTTTAAGCCTTAAAATAGGCTGCCTGCAGAATGTGTACAGATCAGAACTTAAAAACAGCGTCCAAGGGGATATTTTAGGCTCTAATTAAATTCCCTGAAACTTCCTTTACCTGTCTTAGATCCACATCTTTCCTTGATGTCGAAAGCCCGTAAAGTGGGGTTTTGCCCAGACCTTCGCATTTCTAAGGGCCGATAGCTGGAACTCACTTTCCCTGCAGAGATAACATTTATGTCTTTATAATGGCCATGTAACTATACCTTTTTCATAACAGGACAGTTCTCGACCTCGAACTGAAATCTCTTATATCTTCAGACATTTAAACAAATCAGAGAATAGCAAAAGAAAACTAAATTTAAACTTACAATCCAGGAGTCAAATCGACCCTTTTTCTTTCAATGCTCAAAATCAAATGAACAAAATGAACAGGTTCAAATAAAATTGATTGTCCAAGAAAATCTGATGAAACAGTTAATGGTAACGAACTGTAAGTAAGGAGCGACTCAGGTCAACATTCACAAAAACTCTAAAAACAAAATTTTGATGACAATTGATATATCAATAGAATTGACATTTTACGCAGGTTCTAAATATATGAAGTTCATTCAGCTTTTTGTTACCCGCCAAAAGCTAGGAGCCTGAGAAAATTTGCAGGATTTTCAAGAAAAGGGGTAAGCACCCCCAAAAAAGCGAGCGAAACGGGTAAACGTCAGCAAAAAAACAAAGCGTAATTAGTGAAAACCCCGTTATTAGAGTCATCACATCAGAGAAGTTTCAGACTCCTATCAACAAAAATGTAGGATTTCTTATTTCTCCCAGAAGAAAGATCGTAGATACAGGTTTATATATTTATTTTCTGTCCAAGGGTGACTGTATCAAACCGAAGGTACTAGATAATTATGAGAGAGCTCTTTCGAACATGAATTAAAAGTCATCAAGTCCTTTTTAGGTGATTATAAAGATTGTGCCACGGATAAGTGTTGTTTTCTACCACTTTATTGCACCAAGCTACAGTTGTGCCCCAAAGAGAACCAATTTGTTATCAATTAAAAATTCAGACATAGCCAATCGAATTGAAAGTATCAAAAACTATATTTAATGTTTCCTTGTTCCAAAGGAAATAATGCCACATGGTGGTACACTCGTTCCTGAAGAGTCGCATAGTCCATTCAAGATAAATGTATAAAACGGACCTTTACCTTAATGCTTAATTTAACTAAGTTGATTTAGTTGATAGTTTATGAAACTATGTTTAATGATTTATAATTACGCATCAGCTATTATGAAGGATGGGTTGTGATTCATTGTACAGGCAAGGGGCAGATGCCTAAAAGAGCACATTTCAGTGCCTTAATTCTTCTTTAGAGTTCAGATAAACATAGAAAAGGGTTGAAGGGAAGTAGGAATTCACCTCTCATCTCTTTTCATTTATACCAAGCTTCAATAATTGTGCTGTGGGTTGATATATCCCTTCTTATTGCAGAAAAAGGTCACTGACATTCTTTTAAGTGAACTGATTTGCTTTGTATCTTATAAGATTGTATACAGGGATTGCGCATCAACTATTATGAACGAGGGGTAGTGGATTGTTTTGTACCCGGGGTGGGGGCAGATTTAAGAACAAAAAAACAAACTTACGGAATCTAATAAAATTGGAAAAGTGTTTGATTCTATATGATGACTTTCTGAAGTTATCTCGTTAGAGGGGCGTTAGTCTTTCTCCAATCACTTTCAACTATTAAAAAAGGCACTAGCCCTTTCAATTTCCGATCAACTGACCCCTTTTGAAGTTTCTACGACAACGCTTTCAATAAAAACCTTATATGCCCCCAGGACATAACTTACAACCCTTGCCCTGAGGACTGGGGGGGTTGCTATCCTCGAAGACCTAATTTCCAGAACTTTCTACTACGTTGAACAAAATGGTTATCTTAAAGTTTTTATTGGATGTGTTTGGGGGAATGGTGGGCGTGAGAGAGGGGTTAGTTACCGTCCAATCACTTTCAACTATTAAAAAGGACACTAGCCCTCTCAATTTCCAATTGAATGAGCCCCTTTTGAAGTTTTTACGACAACTCTATCATTAAAAACTTTATATTCCCCCAGGGCATAACTTACAACCTTTGTCCTGAGGACTCTCGGGGAGGGGGGTTGTCATCCTTAAATACATAATGTCCAGAACTTTCAACTACGTTGAACAAAATGGCTATCTCTAAACTTTGATTGAATGTGTTTGGGGAAATGATGGGCGTGAGAGGGGGTTAATTACTCTCCACTCACTTTTGACTATTAAAATGGGCAATTTCAATTTCCAATCCAATGAACCCCTTTAGAAATTTTTACAACAACTTTCTATATTAGCCTTATATGCCCCCAGGGCATAACTTACAACCCTTGCACTGAAGGCTCTGATGGGGTTATCATGTTAAAAGACCTAATTTCCAGAACTTTCAACTCCGTTAAACCAAACTGATATTTCAAAATTTTGATTGGATGTGTTTGGGGAAATGGTGGGCGTGACAGGGGGGTTAGTAGCCATCCAATAACTTTCGACTCTTACAAAGGGCACTAGCCTTTTCAATTTTCAATTGAATGAGCCCCTTTTGATGTTTTTACAGCATTACTTTCTATAAAAACCTTACATGCTCCCAGGGCATAACTTACACCCCTTGCCCGGAGGGTTTAGGGGGGGGGCTGGGGTTGTCATCCTTAAAGACCTAATTTCCAAAACTTTCAACTGCGTTGGATTAAATGGCTATCTAAAAATGTTGATTGGATGTGTTTGGGGGAAAGGTGGGCGTGAGATGAGGGTTAGTTGCCATCAAGTCACTTTTGACTATTAAAAAGGGCACTAGCCATTTGAATTTCCAACCAAATGAGCCCCTTTTCATGTTTCTACGACAAAGATTTCTATAAAAAACCTTTTATGCTCCCAGGGCATAACTTATAAACCTTGCCCTGAAGACAGTGGGGGTATCGTCCTGCTCGAAGGTATAATTTCCTGAATTTTAAACTGCTTGGAACAAAATAGCTATCTAAGAATTCTGATTGGATATGTTTGGGATAAATGGTGGGCGTTGAAGGGATGTTAGTTGCCTTCCAATCACCTTCGACTATTAAAAAGGGCACTAGCCATTTCAATTTCCAATCGAATGGGCCCTTTTTGAAGTTTCTACGACGATGCGTTCTATAAAAACCCTATATGCCCCAACGGCATAACTTACAACCCTTGCCCTGAGGACTGTGGGGGAGTGTCCTCCTCAAAAACATAATTTCTGTCTGGAAATCCACAACACTGAACAAAATGACTATTTAAAAATTTTGATTGGATGTGTTTGGGGAAAAGATGGGCGAGAGAGGGGGGCTAGTTCCCCTCAAATCACTTTGGACTTTTAAAAAGGGTACTAGACCTTTGAATTTCCAATCGAATGAGCCCTTTTTCAAGTTTCTACGACAAAGATTTCAATAAAAAATTATACCTCCAGGGCATAACTTATAACCCTTGCCCTGAGGACTGTGGGGAGTGTCCCGCTCAAAGGTATAGTTTCCCGAACTTTAAACTGCGCGGAACAAAAAGGCTATCTAAAAATTTTGATTGGATGAGTTTGGGGAAATGGTGGGCGTAGAAGGGATGTTAGTTGCCTTCCAATTACTTTCGAGTATTAAAAAGGGCACTAGCCATTTCAATTTCTAATTGAATGATCCCTTTTTTAAGTTTCTACGACAACGCGTTCTATAAAAACTTTATTTGACCCCAGGGCATAACTTACAACCCTTGTCCTGAGGGCTGTGAGGGGGTTGTCATCCTCAATGACCTAATTTACATAACTTAAAACTATGTTGAATTAAATGGCTATCTCAACATTTTGATTGGATGTGTTTGGGGGAATGATTGGCGTGGAGGCGGCTAGTTGCCCTCCAATCACTATCGACTATTAAAAAGGGCACTAGCACTTTGAGTTTCCAATCAAATGAGCCTGTTTTGAAGTTTCTACCGCAACACCTTCTATAAAAATCTTATATGCCCCCAGGGCATAAGTTACAACCCTTGCCCTACAACCTTTGCATTTTTTTTCTTGATTGCCTAGTCAGTTAAATTCACGGATGGTAACTGCACAATTATACAGACTGGTATAATTGTAATTATCTTTAGTTCTTATATTGAGTTAAGAGAATACAGTAAGAGTTCTTTTCTTTATACCTTTGACTTTTTTGATTAGCCTAGGTAGAGTCCGAATCCTACAGTTAGTCTGAGATTAAGTTAGCTTGGTATAGGAAGAGGGTATTATTCTAAGCAAGAGATCTTTCCTCGAGGGAGTGACGAAAATGGGGAAGTTCGATCTTTATAGTGCCTGGGGCCAAATAGTGTGGCATTTTATACCACGGGGAAAGTATACTTGTCAGTGAACCCTGACGGTTGTGTAAACCGCCAGAGACGGAACAAGCAGAAATCCGTGGCACGTAGACGTTACGCTGGCTTCTGGGGTACCACCAGAATACTCTGGTGGCATTAGAGGCTTTCGCAACTTCAGTGGCGAAGGCCATCCTCTTCGCCCTCCCCCTTCAATACTTGTGGAAATGAATAAGGAAGCTCTCAGTCACATTGATAGTAAGAGAATCGACATTTTCTGAAAAAACGATGTAATTCAGCCTACACAGTAGCCTATTGTGAGTACATAATAAATTGCGAAAAAATGCAACCTATTAAAAAATTACAAAACTGAATGGGCACTGCCTAGCTGGAATATAATATTTTACAAATCATTATATCGCGCAACTAATTAGCGGGAGACATTAATCGGCTAATTGAGAGGTAACAATTTATCACGAGATAAAAACGGAAGCTAATTGGACCAGTCGAGAAGGAATTTCTATCTGAGTTGAAATAATAGTGGATTGTTGTATTTTGAAACAAAGGGGGATAGACAGAGGGTGCACACAAGGTAAGAGAAGAGATAAGAGTTAATAGAATTAGATATAAATTCGAAAAAAGCTGCCGCGGTGAACCAGAAAAAAATTGTATTCAGATTCACATTTGTATGCGACTCCCGCCAGAAGTACCTTAGGGAATTTGCCATCAGATGAAACCCTATGTCACTCAGGGGGTGAAATAGACATTTCTGACACATCTGAAGGGTGGAACTTCAAAATAAAATCAAGAATAGGACGATATCCGGTATTAACCATAGAGGGAGAAAGGAATATACTGCAGACCCAAAAAGAATTATTCCCAGATAGAGAGACCCAGATAAAGGAAACAGATACGAGATTACAGAGAATACAATCGGGAGACACAGCCGGTAATATGAGAGATCAGGAATAGAAATAGAGGCGATAATACACGCAGAAGAATCTTTATAATAAAATGCAAGGAAAACAAAACCAACTTACACTTCAGATGCTATGCAAAATGAGTTGCAGGTTAGAGAATATATAGTTTTAGAATAAACAGACTCAGAAAATGAATTAAGAAGATATAACAACAGAAGAAATCAAAAGAGACCGCGTAGCACTAGTAGTGGGAGCTCAATGTCTAGCAGGGGGTTACGAAAAAGTGGTCATGTAGATATAACAAAACATATATCAAAGTTAATGGAAGAAGATAGAAAAGAAAGAGAGAGGGATAGAATAGCCAGAGAACGAAAAGAAGAGGAAGATAGAAAAGAATGAGAGAGAGAGATAGAAAATAAAGGGAGAATAGCTAGAGAGCAGAGAGAGAGAGGAGAGTATTAGAATATCTAGAGAACGAAAGGAGGAGGAAGATAGAGAAGAAAGAGAAAGAGATAGAGTAGCCAAAGAAAAAAAAGGAGGAAGCAGATAGAGAGGAAGGAAAACAGGTAATAGAAATGGTCACAACCTCAGAGATCGTCTACAGTTAGAGTTAATCCGGGCAATAAATCTTCAGCCTATGAAAAAAAATGAAGATGGACGTTTATACATATACAACTTTGAAACACGGCGGAATTAAGCGGATGGCTGAGAGAAAACTGGGTGACAGCAATACGGCCCTTCCTTAACTACAAAGCACAAACTGCTTTTAAGGCATTACCGATGCATTACTCAAGCGATTTTGAAAGACTAAAACAAGCCATTTTTGAAAAGTTTCAACTCTCTCCTGAATACTTTCAAAGAAAGATTAGAAACGACAGCAAGCGAGAAAATGAAACATACAAGGAATACGGGGAACAAATTAAAGGATATTTGTTTAAAATAGCTAGAGTTAGAAAATTAAAGAATGTTAGAAGAACCGGAATAGATAGAAGAAAAAGTGACAGAAGTAATAGATAAAACAGTGATGAAACAATTTTTAGAAAATACCCACAGAGAATTGAAAATATATTTAAAAGAAAAGAACCCGAAAACAAGAGAAGAATGGTGGAAATTGCAAACAGGTGGACCAAAATAAGAGAGGAAGTTGAGGACACAGAGAAATTTCAATAAAGAGAGTACAACAAAAATTGGTACTATAACACAGAGCAAGGTGAATTAACTTGATACAACTGGGGTACAATGGGGCATTTTGTAAGAAACAGTCCAAGTAAATATGATCAAAAACCACATAAAACAACTGGGCCAAGGCCCTTAATAATCGAAAGAATTACTCGTTTGCAGAGGTACATAAAATACACGGAAAATTGAACGGGAAATTAGCTTAGATGGCTATTGAATTTTCAATTGACCAAACTTATGTGCGACCTGAGCTAATTAATAGAACAGAGATAGACCATAAAAATAACATTACAACATTATTCTATTATGGAGATAAGCTCCAATGCCCGTTGGCTTGGGTAAGAATAGAAATTGCGAAGAAGGACGGTACAGTCCAGAGAAAATGATAAAAGTAGGCTTATTACCTACTCTTGCAGTGAATGTTTTAGTAGGAGGAGATTTTGGGGATATCGGGAATCTCCAATTTTTAAAAGCGACTAATTTAACGGTTGGAGATGCAGAAGTAAGGAGGCCACATAATACTGAATATAAAACGCACCAAATTGATCTTTCGGAAGATTTTTCAGAAAGCAGAAATATTCAGAACACTTATACCGAATATGAGACGCTGACAAGTACACATGAAGGTAAAACACTAATTTTGGCGGAGAAAAAAGAGAAGACATTTATTGTATGTGCTTTTCCTCGTAAATTTCGAGAAATTTTTAGTACATTATGAAGAACCAAATTGTCGGAGTTCAACCCCCATTTGATAATGAACTATTTGTTTCTGTGGTAAAAGTGAAGAAAACAACTGCAATTTAACAACTAAATTTTTATCTAGATGCAGTCACAGATGATGGACACTGGAGTTCAATTCAAATCTAACAGTGATTTATTTTGCGCAATTGAAAAAGTTGAGAAAAGTGGAAAAGAATTAATAGATACAAAAAGAGACAAAATTTGGAGATTCAATCTGCAGTAGTGGAAAGCAAAGTTTTGGGAGAGTTACAAAACGAGCTTAGGGGAGAAAAAGAACTCCAAGACCCAGTGGGAAAGGTACAAAACTGCAGTAAGACGAAAAAGCTTAGGAGGGAGGAGAAGGTCCGTGAGCTGTTGAGAACAACTACAAAAAAACATGAAACAGAATCAAATGGACTGCAACGGGTTATGGAAAGATTGGGAGATATTAAATTTCAGATTGGATTGGAGAAGATTGGAAAGGAATCGAATATTGGTCTCATCAACTCAAAAGAGGTATTGATTTTTTATAAGGGGGAGGAATCCTATGGGGATAATCCCCTGCGGGAAGACGTGAAAGATGGCCATTATCCTTAATGTACAACTGGCGGTCAAGTTGTGATCCCTTTACTGAGGCCTTGCCTTTCCAGCCTTCAATTCCATCTTTAGCCTGAATCGATGAGCATTATTCATTCGATTATATTAGGGGATAGGACCCAGTAAAAAGATACTCATAGTTTGCTCCAAGGGCGGATCCGGGATTTTTTTCGGGGGGGGGGGTACTAATTTTTGACTCAGTTTTCGACTAATTTTACTGATTTTTACCTAGTTTTTACTAATTTTCGACTTATTTTCGACTCGGTCAAAAATTTCGGGGGGGGGGGGTTCAAACCGGGGACCCCCCCCCCTGGATACGGCCTTGGTTTTCTCAGATTTTTAGTTCATTTACCTGTACCCCTATCGTTTTCAAAGGCCTTTGTATTTTCGGCCATACATTACTTCAAATTATGCCAAGGGGCAATTCGCGTTTTAATTGAGATGTGGGTTGTCTCCGGAGATTAAGAAGCTTTCCTCAATTTCAGTGTCGAAGGTCATCCTCTTCGCCCTCCCCCTCCAATACCTGTGTAATATTAGATTCCATGACCCAATCGTCGTGGTCCAAGAGTAGCTACATAACAATCAATATCAGGACAAACAAAGGTATTTCTTCTATTAACCAACTCACTGAATGGGTCAAAAATGACCTGTAATCACAGCCAAACCTTTTGCCCAATTCAATTTTTAATGTTAACCGACAGAGCTCTAAATACGAAATGTTGACTGGAATGTATTGAAGGTGCTTCATATTGTAGTGGTGAATCTGTTCATGACTGGTTTTTGTTCGAGAATACGTAGAAGGGAGACATTGCTATTGTAAACCTCTGTTTATTTCTTTCTATATGCCCTTTCATGATGTAATGGTTTACGTAAGTTCGAAGATAGTCAGTAAACGTTGGTATAAGTTCTTTATTGAATAATGTGAGAATAAACACAGAGAAAATAAGGTAGCACAAGAACAACTAGCTACGATGAAGGTGAACAATGGACTGCCTTTAGAAATGAGCCAAGAATGTAACTTTCCTGGAACGGAAGTTCCAGCTATTCGTTGTTCAACCCTGCCTGGGACCGGACCCTTTCCCACGCCTAGCCTGAGTCCCAAAAGCCCCCCCCCTGGACTGGTCTCGGTGACCTCTACAGGGCCAAATCTCTAAGAAACGAGACACCAGACAATGCCTTCTCGAATTTATGTTCCAAATACTTTACAGATTCTCCCCCTGTTTTAAGTTAAATTTCCCAAATTTGGCTTATCCCCTTCTCATTAAACCCTCAAACTTTAATTGAATTCAAAACATTCCCTTCCCAAATTATTCACTTCTCGCCTACTAACATTCTACAGCATGAACTAGTAAACAATTACATAATACAAACACTACACACTACTTGCATAAGTAAAAACTTACATAGTATAAATGAACCACACTAACAACCGTAGTCGGAAACTGGATATTTTAACATTTCACTTTTCTCTGTATGCTTTAAAATAGACTTGTTCCCCATACCCCTGAATTTGATGAGGACAAGGAAAGTTGGGATTATGTATAAACTTTGAATTAGGGCAAAAGGAATGACCGGGAAAGGCTAATTAATCCTGAAAATACCAGCGAGAAATAAATGAAATTGCAGAAACTTTAAAAATCATACCATGCTGCAATGACGTTAAGATATTATTCCCAATAAAATCCTCGGGGTTTTATTGCTATGGAACGCCTCGGTTTAGACCTATTTGGTTTTTCTCTACTAGCTTGTGGTTCAACAAATGGCAGTGCTACTGGGGATTTCGCTACATTATTATTGTCCTGGACAGTATTACTTGCAGGACTAGTATGTTTCGACAAAATAGTAGATACATTAGTCATGTCAAGGTGAGTTTCCCCTGTGTTTACATCCACAAATAATGAGTTGGTGGTATTGGACTTCTAAACTGTTAATTCCCTGTTTTGGCTTCTTGATTCTAAGTAGGCGGTGCTTGAGTTACCTTTATTTCTTAAACTTTGTTGCTGTGCTACTGGTACATCTATACATAAAGAAATTTCTTTTAAACGCTGACCTAAACGCCCAACATCATTTAATGTCTTTTCCGATTCTTTAGTGATTGGTTTATTACTTACATACTCAGAGTACTCTGGATTTTTCGCAAGAAATACGGAGCGGTCTTTGTCTGGTTTCATTAGTCTGATGTTTACTATTCTTCTGGTACCTTTCCGTCTAGTTCCTTTAGTAGGAAAACTTGGTTTGGTTGTATTACTTTTATTATTATATATGGGCCGCGAAATTTTAATTTTAACCCTTTGCATGTCATATCCTGAACATAGGTAATGTCTCCCTCTTTCAACCTTGGAATTTTTGTGTTGCTTTTATTATATTGTCCGGCCTGAACTTCTCTTGATTTTTCGATTTCCTTGCGACAAACACTATGGAGATGGAAAACCTGTTGGACTTGGCTAGCTACAAATTCTTTGTACCTGTTGAGTCGTCCCATCTCGGTCGCAGTAACTTTAAATCAAGATAGGAAATCGGTTGTTGATCGAACACAATTTGGAATGGTTGAAATTTTGTGATTGATGAACTAGCCCTATTGAGAACCAGGTGAATACTTGGAATATACTCCGACCAATTAGACTCGGATTCATAACAGTAGGCCTTGCATATGTTTTTGCACGCCTTTACTCGGTTTTCACATAACCATTCGAAAATGGGTTATAGCCACTAGAAAATCGGTGATCAATTTTGTGCTTAGCACAGAAATCCTCCACCACTTTAGAACGGTAACTTGCATGTTTATCCGTGAGCAATATATCAAATAACCCAAAATAAGAAATAATTTTTTCATTTAAAAACTTCAAAATCGACTTTGCGGAAACATTCTTTACACTCTCAAGAACAACAAATTTTGTGAAATGTTCTACAGCTACTATTACATGCTCAAACCCTTCATCCGTTTTCGGTAATGGTCCAGAAGTGTCCATACTCCTCATGTGACCGACACGAGAAGGATCTTCACTCCGACCTAACGGTGGATGGGGGATTTCATGGAATTTATTTTTCCAGAGACACAAATGACAATTTCTACAAACTATGTCTACTCTTTTTCCAATATTTTTGAAAATATAATAAGCCTGAAGATTTTGTAGCGTCTTTTGGCTACTTAAATTTGCACTTATTAGGGGATGTTCATGAGCTAATTTAATCGAAGTGTCAATCAGCATTTTGGGGGATCATTAGTTTTGGTGTTTGTGCACATTCTAGATCTCCATTCATACTGGATTTGCAGTATAATAAACCATCACTCATGAACATTCCATCGACAAGATGTTTCAACCATGGTATTTTTTCCAATTTTGTCCTTGTTTCTTCAACAAGAACTTCATCCCATGGGGTATCAAAACCGTCCTGCGAGGCATCAACCTCATCTCGCGGGACATTAAAACCAGCTCCCTCTCCCTGGGTAGCCAAACCGCCCTGCGAGGCATCAGTACCATCTCGCAGTGCAACAAAACCATCCCGTGAGGCATCAGTACCATCCCACGGGACCTCAAAACCAGCTCCCTTTTCCTGGGTAGCCAAACCGCCCTGCGAGGCATCAGTACCATCTCGCAGTGCAACAAAACCATCCCGTGAGGCATCAGTACCATCCCACGGGACCTCAAAACCAGCTCCCTTTTCCTGGGTATCCAAACCGCCCTTCGAGGCATCAGTACCATCTCGCAGTGTAACAAAACCATCCCGTGAGGCATCAGTACCATCCCACGGGACCTCAAAACCAGCTCCCTTTTCCTGGGTAGCTATACAGACCTTTGACCTTTTTCCTTTCACCTCAATAAATTCAATTAAAGTTTTAAATGTTTTGTTTTCTGTTTGAAATTTTCCAATATATTTGTGGTCTAAACCTAAATGATTAATTTCTTTCAATTTTGCTGGTGCGACAAAAAATTCGAAATCATCAACGGTCATAGAAAAGGGCCTATTATCATCTACAATTTCTTTCGCTGGTCAAGACAATATGTCGGCAGCGTGTGTTTTCCCTGGTATATGGTGCCAGTGATACAAGGGACTCTCTAATACTAGCGGAATTCTGTATAGCTTTGATTACCCATCCTTACACTTACAGAGCAATGTAATTGCTTCACAATCGATTAGAAAATAAAAGTCCCTTCCCCATATATAAAGTTCAAAGTGTTTTATAGATTGCACCAATCTAACGAGCTCACCTGAAATGTTATCCATTTTCATAAATTCGCATGAAAAAACTCTGCTGAATGTGGAGACTAGCCTTAACCGTCCGGTGACGTCTTTCTGTAGAAGGAAACCGCGACAAGCATCACCGGATGTATCTACCGCCATTCGAAAATGAAGCGTTCTCTGATAGATCAGGGAACACTAAAAATACAGAGTTTGGGTTGTTTATTTCCATTTTTAACGAGTTAAAACTCTCTTGTTCATCTTTTCCCCAAGACCATTTTGAATCTTTTCTGAGTAGCTTCGTTAGTGGTGCCGATAATTTTGCGTAATTCAAATAGAAGGAGCGGTACCAATTTGTTAGTCCTAAGAAACATCTAAGTTCCGCTATATCTCTGGGAGGTTGAATGACTTTTATGGCGTCAAGTTTGTTCTTGAGCGGCGCAATGCCCGCCGCTGGAGTCACTTCATGTCCTAATAGTTCCAGACGCTCAGTGAAGAATTGGCGTTTATTCATCCCCAATTTAACATTATTTTGCAAAAGCCTTTCAAACAGTTTTTCAAGGTTTGCCAAATAATCATTATCGTCACCCCTATTCGCAACACAAATATCATCAATGTATAATGTCACAATATTTCCAAAAGTTTCGGTATCAAATAAAATGCTAGCCCACTGACAAAAGGCTTGAGGAGAGATATTTGACCCTTGTGGACACTTCGTAAAAGTGTACATCTTTCGTTCCGGTGAGTTAAATGAAAAATATTTTTGTGAATCTTTATGTAATTCGACATTATAATACGCATGCTTCATGTCCAAAATGGAGTATTTATTTTTGGAGCTTAATTTCTGAAGGACATTTTTGATAAGAGGCATAGGCCACGCTGAATCTTTGATCATTTTATTAATACCTCTCATGTCCCAAATTATTCTCGAGTTATTCAATTCTCATTTGTGTTTTGAAGCAACCTCGCCATTTTTCGCCTTTCCAATTAGGAAAACGTGGCTACAAAATTCACTTCGTCCAGGTCTGATGACGCCAGCCTTTAAAAGCGCAGCGATATGCTTTTGTAAGACGTCTTCATGGCAAGTGGTAAATTGAATCATTTTGGTTGTGGAGGTGGAATATTTGGATCAATTACAACTTTGTATTTAAACAGGTCATTCTTTCCTATGTCATAACTATGGCGCGAAAAAATTTGTTTATATTTAACTAGAATGCTGCGAAATTTACCTTTCAGTAAAAGCTTACCAGTGAGATGATCTAACTGGAAACCGTTAATAGAAGTATCATCATCCCATTCCTCCTTTTGTGAAGAACTTATCTCGGTTTCTATTTTTATATCTGCCTTAGCGGCCTCAATCAATTCATTAGAAATTTTTTAAAACTCTCCTAAAATCGTGCGGCGAGACAGTTTTATTACCGTGTCCCTATCATTAAAGATAGCCACCAAACTAGCATTACGAGTGACCACGTGTACTGAGCATTTCAAATTGTCTACTAAATCATCTGAAGGGTAGAATAAAACTGTAGAACTGTTTGCAACGTCATTACCATCTCTGGATTTAAAGTTTAATTGAATAATTTTCATAGTTCCAGGGCCAACTGAAAGGGCTTTTGGTAATACAACACTACCTCTACAAAACGACTGAAAATTGCAGGGGTTATTCTGTCTAGCTGATAACCCAAATGTAATGGAATTTGTATGGAGGTCAATTGTGGAATTCAGAGCATGCAAAATGTCCCATCCGAAAACTACCTCGTAATCAACATTAGGAAAAATAAAAAACTCCCAATCTAAACGCTTCTGTCGGTTCTTGTCGGAAACACAAAGCGGAAGCATGACTTTCCCAGTAATTGGCAGGGACTCGGACCCTAGTGATTTTATACGAGCTAACGTTGGCATAAAATTTTGTCGAAATTGAGGGGAGATTTGGTTAAACAGTCTTTTGCTAATTATCGACTTATGACAACCTGAATCTAAAAATGCCGAACACTATATCACCTAGCTTGATCTTGTGGAGCATTGGGAACTGAATGTTATCATTTATCTTGGAAAGTAGCCCAAGATAGCATAGAACTTCCTCTAGGTTTCCCCCCCCCGACTCTGATTGGATTGTTTGCTATTGCTAGTTAAAATATCACTGGAATCTAACATTATTTGCTCTATTGGTTTAAATTGAACATTTAACTTAGTACTAGAAATCTTTTGGGGTATAATTTTACTACCAACCATTTCCCCCCAGTTTTGGTCGGTTCACTCGTTTCCCGGAGTAGCACTTCTACGAGTATTCGCTCTTTCGCAATGGGCTCGAATATGTCCATATTCCTTACAAAAATAGCACTGTATATTTTCATGACGCGTATCCCTCTTTTCATACGACCTATTATCCCAACAATTAACCGCTGGGTGACCTGGTTTTCCGCATGATCCGCATTTTTGTTAGAATTCCGTAACGCTGTGTCTCCCCCCGCAAGTAGGACACTTTTCTTCTCTCATCAGAATAACTATCCCTACTCTGCCCACACTCGTAACTTACCCGACAACGAACACTTCCTCGCCCACGGCCTTGAAAACCTTTATCTTTGAGTCCGAATTTCACACTCGTCAGAGCAGAAAGATATTCGTCGGAAAAAGAAGACGTGTCTCCTTTCCCCACTATCTGTTCTATCTGTTCATATTGTATTGCAACCTTATATGCATCACCTAAACAAAAAAAAAATCTGCACTATTCTCCAAAAAATACCGTTTGTAGGACGGTCTATCCACTCCTTGAATAAATTAAGAACAAATCTTCCAAGAACTACACCATCAACCCTGGCTTCTAAGGACACCCTACATGACCTTCCTAATTTTTGCATCCTTCTATAGAATAGATATACCCTTTCATCCTTAATTTGAGCCACGCCTACAAACTCTGCAACCATTTTGCCTACTATTTTGCCTGGGGCATATACTACAAGTAATCCACCTTTTAAACTTGACAAATTTATAATCGTGGGATCCAGATTCACAAAAAAGGAGCGAAACAAACCATGGGCCAAAAATGACGCAAAGCTTTTGAATCAGACCAATTTAACAACAACTGCAATTTTTGTAACTTTGTAACAAATTTTGTACCAAACTTAATTATTTTTCCACTTTTTGACTCTGTGAGTGGCGTTATTACTAAAAAAAAAGGGTCAATTAGCGATCCTATTACTTGGGACTGTTGAGGCTGTTCTATTGGAGGATTAATTGGGGTAGTGCTCAGGGGAGTTGGAGGGTTTGTTGGGACCCATGTCTTGATATTTTGAAGGTAATCATAAAGTTCATCTTGATCGAAATCAGGATCATTTGAGTCAAATAAAAGAGGTGGAACTATGCCATTTATCCTTCACTGTCTTACAAAATCAAAAGCAACCTTTTTGTTATATCCAATTTCCACAAGATCAAGTATAGGAATAAAAACTGACATATTGAGATCAAAAATTTGAAAAAGCAATTACTCTAAAAATTTAAATGTTGGTTTTAAACACAGTTCTTTAAGTACGGACGCTAGGTTTTGGGCAATAAACTTCACTTCTAACAACAAGGGTCTAATAAAATTTACTGGGTTGGTTAACCGCGTTAAATCACTTACGAAGGGTCGTCTGTCTTACATCCAATTGCAGTTGGTCTCAATTAAATCACTAGCGTCAAATGGAGTCACAATTGAGAATTAATTTTCGATTATCGAATTCACAATGTTAAATTTTGTTTGGAAACTGTCAAATGTAGATCACACGTCGAATGTATAAAATCAGGTAAAAAAATACACCAAACTTAAAATGGCTAAGTGAAGGTAGAAATCAACCGGAGACTTTCAGTTGTAGAAATTTGAATTAGTAGGTAGAAGCTATCGCGAGGAAATCCATATTAGGCATTGTGTAACAGCCTATTTAAAAATGTTCATTTAAAAGAAAGTGTTTCTCAAGAAGGCGCTTTGAATAGAAGAGAGTGTAATACCTCGTAACATTTCGATGTCTTTTTATCAGTCTTTTGTAGTATTTGCGGCTCAATATCACAAGCAATTTTGGTAGCGGGCGAAATAGCTCTTCAATATGTTGCCAGTATTTAGCGTAAGATGTCGTAAGTACTTACAACGGTCACTCAAATGTCACTTGGAGGTTTTCCCCTAGTGATATATGCTCCACTAGTCTTAACCGCTTGCCACCACTCTGTAAACCTCTATTTAGTTCTTTCTATATGCCCTTTTATAATTGGCAGATGTAATGGTTTACGTAAATTCGAAGATAGTCAGTAAACGTTGGTATAAGGTCTTTATTGAATAATGTGAGAATACACACAGAGAAAATTAGGTAGCACAAGAACAACTAGCTACGACGAAGGCGAACGATGGACTGCCTTTAGAAATGAGCCAAGAATGTAGCTTTCCTGGAACGGAAGTTCCAGCTATTGGTTGTTCAACCATGCCTGGAAACGGACCCTTTCCCACGACTAGCCTTAGTCCCAAAAACCCCCCCTGGACTGTTCTCGTTGACATATACATGGCCAAATCTCTAAGAAACGAGACACCAGAAAAAGCCTTCTCGAATTTATGTTCCAAATACTTTACACTATTATCGACTCTCGATCTCTCGCAAAGGATAGGTAAAGGAATATACAATTGTCAGATGAGAAGGCAGGTGCATAGTCTGCATAGATAACATGCTCTTGCTAGTGAAATTTTTATTTCAGGCCGTAATTATACCCCTTACAAAGGGCGTAATAACACCCAACTAAAACTAACTTTGCCACAGCTGGTAGCATGCGGTAAAAATGCGTCGAGAAGACTAAATAAAATTCTAGATTAAAACAAAAATGACTTTACCAGTAGACAAAATGGCTTCCCTATCAACGGTGCTTGAAATTTCCAAAATTGTACCAGAATATGCGGAAATTTCGGATGTCGATAAATCCATGAAAAAATTAACAATTTTTGAGACAAATTAACAGAGAATCGATGAGAATTATTCATTCGATTATATTAGGGGATAGGACCCAATAAAAAGATATCCATAGTCTGTCAGATGTTTAGTTCATTTCCCTGTACCCCTATCGTTTTCAAAGGCCTTTGTATTTTCGGCCATACATTACATCAAATTATGCCAAGGGGAATTCGCGTTTTAATTGAGATGTGGGTTGTTTCCGGAGATTAAGAAGCTAGTTCAGCCAATTTTTCTTGATGGTTGACATCATCGAATGTGCCAGAATTTAATTCTACGCTTTTACTAAGTATAAATTTTGTGAGAGTGAGAAATTTTTAGATTTAATCATGCATAGCAAAATTAATTTTCACAGATCGCGTGGATTCTACCTTCTTCGAAATCCCAAATCTGATGAACAGCAAAAAAGACAATAATTTTGATTGGTTGGACAGATATACAGAATGGCAATGGAATTAACCCAAGTGGATGATATAGTCGCGGATCCATGAGCCAAGGGTAGCTGCAGTGGAGCGGTAGAAAAGAAGAAAGAAGAGAAGATAAATAAGTTTGGTGATTTTGAAGTTGGTGTTATTTATTTCATTATTTTATGTGATGATTTCATATAATTTTATGTGGCGTACGAGGCTCCAGCCAATCTACCGGATTAGCGGTCATTTGTCTTAGCAGGAAGGTGCTGAAACCTTCGTTTCTTTTTTTTCATTAAGAAAATGTCCTTTATTTTTCTCTTCTTTTGTTCTGTTAATTATCACCTTTACTTTGCGTGGGTATCTTTATTTTTCTCTAAATAAAAGTAACGGCATTTTTTTGTGATTGCGCATTCAGCTAAATTCACGGACGGTAACTGCGTAATTATAGAGTTATTTTCCTTATACCTTAAACTCTCTTTAGGATGAGAATTTTGTACTCAGCAAGAGATCTTTCTTCGAGGGACAGAGAGGGCATTGGGGGACTTCGATCTTTATGGTGCCTGGGGCCGAATAGTGTGGCATTTGTATACCACACGGAAAGTAAAGTTTTCAGAGAACCCTGACGGCTGTGTAAACCACCAGAGATGGGACAAGCAGAAATCTATGCCGCCTAGAATTTACGCTGGCTTCTGGAGTGCTGCCAGATTACTCTGGTGGCATTAGAGGCTTTCCTCAATTTCAGTGTCAAAGGTAATCCTCTTCGCCCTCCCCCTCCAATACCTGTGTAATATTAGATTCCATGACCCAATCGTCGTGGTCCAAGAGTAGCTACATAACAATGAATATCAGGACAAACAAAGGTATTTCTTCTATTAACCAACTCACTGAATGGGTAAAAAATGACCTGTAATCACAGCCAAACCTTTTGCCCAATTCAATTTTTAATGTTAACTGACAGAGCTCTAAATACGAAATGTTGACTGGAATGTATTGAAGGTGCTTCATATTGTAGTGGCGAATGTGTTCGTGACTGGTTTTTCGTTCGAGAATACGTAGAAGGGGGACATTGCTATTACAGACTCTCGATCTCTCGCAAAGGATAGGTAAAGGAATATACAATTGTCAGATTAGAAGGCCAGATTATGACTTACAACACCTATCTCTGGGCCCTGGGGGGTTGTGTCGACCCTGGAGTTTTAATATCTGATGGTTGAACTATTTTTAACAAAATAGTCACCTGAAATTTTTATTGGATGGGTTTATCCATACGATACGCCCAAAGGCGTTGAGGACGGGAGAGGCTAGTTGCCCTCCGATCTTTTTTACTCTGAGAAAATGAACTACAACTTTTAATTCCCATTCAAATGAAACCTCTCTGAAGTTTATACAAGTATACCTTCCATAAGAAACATATATGCCCCCAGATCAGTACTTACAACGCCTGCCGAACGTTTACGAACGTTTTTATTAGCAATAAATACACGAAATTTACGAATTGACTTACGTAACGACCTTCTATATTCATATGTCTTTATTACATACATTAGGTGGTTCGCCCCCTCGTCAATACCTTGCTCTTTAAGATAAAGTTTGAATTTTTTTACAATTCTTTAAAAATGGACCCTTAATCACAAAGGCCGCTATTTAGAATAGTAAAGGCCATACGATTCCAATGTTTTCTTATTTTTTTTCCCCAGAGGCACTTCGTATGGAAGGGGTCGTCGTAGAAACTTCAAAGGGGGCTGTTTCGATTGGAAATCGAGAGTTCTAGTGCCCTTTTTAATAGTCGAAAGTGATTGGAGGGTAACTAGCCCCCCCCCCCTCACGCCCATCATTCCCCCAAACACATCCAATCAAAATTTTGAGACAGCCATTTTGTTCAGCGTAGTTGATTTCCAGATAGAAAATGTGTTTTTGAGGAGGACACTCCCCCACATCTCTCAGGGCAAGGGTTTTAAGTTATGCCCTGGGGGTATATATGTTTTTTATAGAAAGCGTTGTCATAGCAACTTAAAAAAAATGCTCATTTGATTAGAAATTGAAAGGGATAGTGCCCTTTTTATTATTCGAAAGTGATTGGAGGGCAACTAGCCCCCACCCCCCACGCCCATCATTCCCCCAAAAAAATCCAATCAAAATTTTGAGATAGCCATTTTGTTCAGCGTAGTTGATTTCCAGATAGAAAATATGTTTTTGAGGAGGACACTCCCCCAAAACACTCAGGGCAAGGGTTTTAAGTTATGCCCTGGGGGCATATAAGGTTTTTATAGAAGGCGTCGTCATAAAAACTTCAAAAAACTCTCATTCGATTGGAAATTCAAAGGGCTAGTGCCCTTTTTAATAGTCGAAAGTCATTTGACGGCAACTAGCCCCCCCCCCCCGCCCACCTTTTCCCCAAACACATCCAATCAAAATTTTGAGATAGCCATTTTATTAAACGTAGTTTTTAGTTCTGGCAATTAGGTTTTTGAGGATGACAACTCCCCCACAGCCCTCAGGGCAAGGGTTGTAAGTTATGCCCTGGGGCCATATAAGGCTTTGTATAGACAACGTTCTCGTAGAAACTTCAGAAAGGGCTCATACGATTGGAAATTTAAATGGCTAGTTTCCTTTTAAATAGTCAAAAGTGATTCTAGGGCAACTGACACCCCTTTCACGCTCACCATTTCCCCAAACACATCCATCAAAATTTTGGTATAGCCATTTTGTTCAACGTAGTTGAAAGTTCTGGAAATTATGTATTTGAGCAGGAAACTCCCCCCCCCCCACAGTGTTCAGGGGCAAGGGTTATAAGTTATGCCCGGGGGGCGTATATGGTTCTTATGGAAGGAATGCTCGTATAAACTTCAGAGAGGGTTCATTTGATTGAAAATTGAAAGTTCTAGTTCACTTTTTAAGCATCAAAAGATATTGGAGGGTAACTAGCCTCCCCCCCCCAAACCCCGTTTTTACAAATGCATCCAATAAAAAATTTAAGATAGCTATTTTGCTAAAAATAGTTGAAAAATCATATAACAAAAATTCCGGTGTTGACACAACCCACCAGGGCCAGGGGGCAGGCGTTTTAAGTTATGCCCTGGGGTCATATATGGGTCTTATGGAAGAGATGTTCTTATTAACTTCAAAGAGGGATCATTTGATTGGAAAATGAAAGTTCTAGTTCACTTTTTAAGAGTCAAAAGAGATTGGAGGGCACCTAGCCCCCCCTCTCCGCGCCCTTTTTTCCACAAACCCATCCGATAAGAACTTTGAGATATCTTCTTTTAAAAATAGTTCAAAGACCATATAACGAAAACTCAGGGGTCGACACAGCCCCACCAGGGCCCGAGGGCAGGTGTTGTAAGTTTTGCCCTTGGGGAATATGTGGTTCTTATTGAAGGGATGCTCTTAAAAAAATCAGAGATGGCTCATTTGATTGGAAATTGAAAGTTCTGGTTAAATTCTGGTCAAAAGAGATTGGAGGGCAACTAGCTCCCCCAAGCCCATTTTTCCCCAAATGCATCCAATAAACATTTTGAGATAGGCATTAAGTTTAAAATTTCTCAAAAGTCAGATAACAAAAACTCAGGTGTCGTCACAACCCCCCAGGGCCCGGAGGCTGGCGTTCTAAGTTATGCCCTGAGGCATATATTGTTCGCATGAAAGGGATTTTGGTTTAAACTTCAGAGAGGGATCATTTGATTGGATATTGAAAGTTCGAGCTCACTTTTTAATAGTCAAAAGAGATCCGAGGACAGCTATCCCCCAACCCATCTGATGAAAATTTTTCGATTGACATTTTGTTAGAAATAGTTTAAAGGTCGGATAAGAAAAAATCTGGTGTCAATAGAACCTACCAGGGCACAGGGGAAGGCGTTCTAAGTTATGCCCTAAGGGCATGTAGGGTTCTTATGAAAGGGATTCTCGTATAAACTTCATAGAGGGCTCATTTGTTTGGAAATTTAAAGTTCTAGTTCACTTTTTATGAGTCAAGAGAGTTAAACTAGCCCCCCCCCACGCTCTTTTTTCCCAAAACCCGCCCGTTACAAATTTTTAGACAGTCAGTATTTTGAAAACCTTTCAATAACTAGATAACAAACACACCCCCCAGACCCCATGGGACAGGCGTTGTAAGTGTTGTCCTGGGTGTATATACTGTTCTCATGAAAGGGAATCCCGTATAAACTTCAGAGTAGGGTCAGGTGATAGGAAATTGTAAGTTCTGGTTCAATTTGTAAGGGTAAAAAGATATCCAAGGACAACTAGCCCCCCCACACCCTTTTTTCCCCAAGCCTATCTGATACATTTTTTATAATAGCCATTTCATTAAAAATAGTTTAAAGGTCAGATAAGAAAAATTCCTGTGTAAAATTGCCACAAATAAATACGATATTAAATTTGCTTTGAGGATCCAAATACTACCATAGTTTTGACCTGATAGCAGGATTTTGGCAAATAGCCTTAGACCCAGAAACAAAGCACAAGGCAACAGTAATTTTAGATGACGGAAGAACGTTCACATTTGAACATATGCCTTTTGACTTATTATTTGGTCCAAACTGTTTTAGCCAACTAATGAATCTAGTATTAAAAGACAAGGAACAAGGAAAAAGCACAGGATTAGATACAAAAAGAAAAAGGGATACATTAGCTTATTTAGGGGATGTAATATTATTTACTGAAAATCTAGAAGAAAATTTTAATTGGACTTAAAGAATGCTAGGAAAATTCGAAAAAGCAGGGTTAAAACTGAAACAAGAAAAGATAAACATTGTGCTACCAAAATTTATCTTTGTCGGATATTTGATGAATCAGGGTACGATTTCGCCAATCCTAGAAAAATTCACAGTGATAGAGCAATTAAACTCCCAAAAGATCGGAAAAGTTGTAGATCAGTATTCTGGGTGCTAAGCTGTTTCAGACGATATATCACAAATTATGCGAAAATAGCTCAGCCTTTGACATATCTTTTAAAAAAAACTAGGGAAATTTGAATGTCCAACAGACGCTTATGGAAGCACTGGCAAAACTCTAAAGGGAATTATTGAACGCTCCGGTACTTAAATTGCCAGATTTGTCACAAGAATTCTGTTTACAAACAGACGCGTCAGCATATGGAATGGAAGTGGTATTATAGAATATAAGTTTTGAGGTGGAAGATTCAATAGTCCAATACGCCAGCCGCTCTCTGACAGAGGCAGAAAGAACATATTCAACGGTTGTAAGAGAATCCTTGACAGTAGTAGTTTTTACCGAATATTTTCGCCAATTTTTGCTCGCCAAACAGTTTACTACTACTACTACTAACAACTCATCGCAGCACCAAGCCGCCTGAGGCCAACACAGCTACGCATGCTCCTCCTCCACCCCAACCTATTCAAAGCCTCCCATTTTACACCCGCCCACGAAGTTCCCATTTCCTTTAAATCTTTCTTTATGACGTCCTCCCAACCCAGACGGGGACGACCTGCTTTCCGTTTAGCCCTAGATGGTTGGCCGAAAAGAACAATCTTCGGCAATCTGTCATCCTTCATCCGAACAACATGCCCTGACCACCTCAACCTTTCTTTCATTATAGACCTAGAAAGCGGTATTGAACCACATTTTTCGTATAGCCTATTGTTTGAAATACGGTCAGTCAGCCGGGTACCCAGAACAATCCTTAAGCAATTTCTCTGGAAAACATCTAGCAAATCTTCATCCGCTTTTCGGAGCGTCCATGCTTCAGAGCCATATTTGACCACTGTCATCACTGTAGCTTCTAAGATTCTAATCTTGGTTTGCAGACTTATCTTCCTATTCTTCCAGACTTTTTTTTAACTGTGAAAAAAAACACCCTGAGCCTTGGCTATTTTATTTTGAACATTTTCACTGCCCCCACCATCTTTACTAATAATACTACCAAGGTAAGTGAAACTGCCCACCTGATCAATCTTTTCATTACCCAACATCACCTTTTCATCTTCACTTATTCCTAGCCCTAGTGACTTAGTCTTCCTAACATTAATTTTCAAACCAATACTAGCACCCTGAACTCGCAAAGCCTCTAAAACTTCATTAATTTTACTCACACTTTCATCTAGGATGCTTAAATCATCAGCATAATCCAAGTCCAGGAGACTTTTTCCTCCCCATTTGATTCCGTGGTCTCCCATTGCCTTTCCTGTGCTCTTTAAAACAAAGTCCATCAAAATAATCCTTATAAAGGGGGATAGAACACAACCTTGCTTAACTCCTAATTTAATACAAAACCAGCTGCTAACCTGATTTCCTACCTTAACCGCAGCAGTGTTATTCTCGTACATAGCACTAATCACATTAATGTATTTGTCTGGTATACCATACAAGGATAAAACCTTTACTAAAGCTCCTCTATCAACAGAATCGAACGCTTGCTCATAATCTATAAAACTGAGGACCAAAGGTGTTTGAAAACTTAGGCACTTCTCAATTATTAACCTAAGATTGAAAATTTGGTCAACACATCCTCTACCTTTTCTAAAACCGCACTGCTCTTCTCTTAAAACTTTGTCTACGGCATCTCTCAGTCTAAAAAGTATCATATTACTAAGCAATTTGCTACCTACAGAGACCAGACTAATGCCTCGATAATTACCACACTCACTTTTATCACCTTTCTTATAAAGTGGCTTAATTAAGGTTTTCCTAAAATCATTAGGTACTTCCCCTTTTTCAAAAATCATATTCATAATCTCCAATGACTTATTTCTAACCTCAGGGCCACCATATTTAAGAAACTCATTTACTACCCTATCAGCACCTGGAGCCTTATTATTCTTTAATCCTTTTAGTACTGTTTCTAATTCCTCCTCACAAAACAAATCTTCCTTCACATCCAAGGCATCACAAACTTTTTCATTTTCCTCTATATTTTTTCCTGCAACTCTATCTTGGTTAAGCAAATTCTCAAAATGTTCGGCCCATCTCGCTTTAGCTTTTGTCTTATCGCTAATTGCCACCCCATTCCTATCTTTAACTGGGACAAGTCCGGATTGACTACTACCTCTCAATTTGTTAACGTGCCAGTACAATTTTTTACTATTATGCTGTCTAGCTGCATCTTCTAAATCCTCGGCAAAGTTATCCATGGCCTCCACTTCACACCTCCTTAGTTCATATTTCAATGCTTTCTCCACTTTCTTTACATTTCTTTTGTTTTCATGTGATCTATCACTCAGATAATTCTTGTACAAGTCCTTTCTCCTTTCTATTAAACTTAAAGCTTTTTCACTAATATTCTTAGCTGCAGTTCACGCTTTCTTCCCTAATACACCTTCAGCAACTTCACAAATTATTTTTCTAAAATTATTCCAACTATCTTCCACATTATCAAATTTTAAACTCTCAAGTTTAGTATTCAACTGTTCCTGGAAAGTTTCTCTTAAATTCTCATCCTGGAGTCTACTAACATCATAACGTCTCGAGAGGTAATTACCCTTCCGATTTTTCAGCTTTAAATTAATCCTTGACACTACTAGATGGTGATCTTTACTTTTAACATCTATAACAGCGCTCCTATATACCCTAGTATCTTATACTGATCCTGCCAGTCTTCGGTTTACTATAAAATAATCAATAATGTTTGCTGTCTTACCCTCACGTGAATACCATGTTAGCTTATGAGCCATTTTATGACCAAACACCGTATTGGTTATAACTAGATTGTTATACCTACAAAATTGCAAAAGTATGTGTCCATTACTGTTTTCTTTTCATAAACCAAATTTACCTAAGCTGGGATACCATCTATCCTTATTTCTAACAACCTGGGCGTTAAAATCTCCAAGTAATAACATAATATTTCTACCTGGGACCTTGTCTATTTGCTCCTGTAACTGTAAGTAGAATTCATCTGAGTCACTAGTATCTCCATCAGTCGGTTCTACAGGGGTGTATACTACTATAACTGATACCCTGAACTTTCTAGTCATAAAATGAGCAATTAGTATTCTATTATTAATACCTTCTCAGCCTAAACAAGACTTAGCAGCTTCCGTATTCATCATGAGCCCTACTTCCTCTCTACGTAACCCATCCTTCCTGCCTGAGTAAACAAATTCTATATCACCTAATTTCATGCTTCCTACCCCTGGGATATGAGTTTCTGAAACTCCTAATAGATCCAGTTCGAATCGTCTGAATTCGTCAGTCAAAATGTCGATACGATAGTTTACTTTCGCGTAAATCAAAAATCACTAATTGGGTTACATACAATGCAAAATTCTTCAGGGAGACTGACAAGATGGGTAACGTGATGACAAGATGGGTATGGTGACAAGATGGCCATAATCAGCTTTGTGTCTTTGAAAAGTCCATTTATAATCCCATAAAATATATCCCACCTGGGTTTTAATATTTTTTCGGTAAATGTTTTAAGTTAAACTGTTTTAAAAAAGCAGTTTTTTCCATTCCTTAATCTTCTTGTGGTTGTGGTTTCGGCAAAATTTACTCTTGGCTTGCAAAATTTATGCTTAATTTTGGACTGCCTAGTGATTATATATCTGTTTTTAGCTTTACCTTGTCACTGCTTAGATTCGATAATTTTGAATATGCGATACCTTTCTCAATTTTAATGATTTGATTTTCCACAAAAATTGAAGGTTACTCCTTTAGAGTGTATCCACCTATTATAGGGTCTATCGTTTTGTTATTACCTCCTTTGTATCTGACCTCACTAAGACTTGAGCCGTTGTTCCTCCCTCTATTGTTATTTTCCTGTTCAAGTTTTAAATTATTTTCCGGACTGTCACTGTTTTTATCCGTTGTTACGAAAACTTTTCTATTAGTTTCTGTTGGCTTGGTTATGGTTATATTATTGGTTATGGGCTCCCACACGATTAAATATTTTTTTAGAGCGTCCACTCCTAAAATACAAGGAATTTGGAGTTGTTTATATAATATCACTGTTACCTTTATTTCTTTATTCCCTGTGCTAACTTTTAATGGACATTCCTCAAAATTGTCAGTTTGTGACCTGTTACCGATGTCAGGGTATTATGGCATCTGCTAACGCTATTTTGCGCACTAAGGGGAAACCTTCTGAAAACATTATTTGTTATTAAAAATTTTAACGCGCATCAAGTATTCATGGTAAGTGTTGTAAACAGTCAATTTTAAAATAATATAAAATTGATAAGTCATTATTTAGCTCCGTATCACAACATTCTAAACTATAAAGGGGTCTTAGAAAAGGTACAGCTCTGTTGACCCTTAGAGACTGGTTCCTCCGTTTAAATGCCCACAAACCATTTGCCCCAAAGTTTTGGGGCTTTACCAGTTCTCTTCCGTGTTACTATTTTGACCTTGGGTGCTGTTACCGTTTGATTCCTAGGTATAAATTCAGGAATATTACTTGATGCTTGCCATTTATTATTTGTTTTCTGCCTTCTTAAATTTCTGCCACCCGGTGTTCTGAACAGGTGTCTTGTTTTGTATGTTGAGCCTTCCTGATGCATTCTATGCCAACCATCTGCCGCAAAATGATTCAGTTTGCCCCAATAATGGAAATTGAATTGTTTCTATAATGCTTGGTCATCTGCCGTTCCGCATGGGCTCTATAGCTATTTCTGTATATTCTTGACCTATCACTAATCACTCCTGGTGACAAAAAAAAATATATAATAATGAAACACAAAAAAAAGACGCATCTGTACTAGGGAAAATACGACATTAAACTTTTCCTTTTATAGGGGCTTCAGACATCCGCTCAAGGGTACTCAGACATGCTGAGCTTGATGGCGTATTTTTGATCAAGATTTTCTTCTTTCTAGGTTGTATTCCTTCTTTTTCTATTATGCGAACTTTCTTTTGTACCAATAGTTTATTATGTTTAACTTCAAACTGGAAAAAATAGATAGCCTATTTAGAATCTCGATCAGAAGCTGACAATTTGACTTAATGTTAATAAAACTTAGGTTCTTATGCTTTCATTATTGATAAGGATCGCTCTTTGATTGTAATTCGTTACCAAGAGGAATTTGATTTGCTTACACCAATCAAATTATATAGAAAAAATGTTTGTGGAAAGCTGGAAAGGAGTCATTCAGTCCCAAATTAGATATTATATTACAGTTTTAAGGGTCAAAACCTATTTGCTAGGCAGCCAACCTTAAGCCCACACACATTTTACTTTTTCACTTGCTGCTACTCTTTTATTGAATTTCTCTACATTGCTCTCTTGTCTTTGGTTCCCTCATATTTACTTTACAGTCCCCCATTTTCAAGGGGGCCCTGACCCCCCTTGTCCTCTCCCATGCAGACATCCATGGTTAAGAGCTTGATTTCGTAAATAAGTGTGTTTTTCAAAGCAAGTTTCTTTAAAAGATTGTACCTTCGGCCATTTTCAATTCAAAAAGATATAGCAAAATATCTTTTAAATGGCTTTTCTTTTACCATTATAATATTGAAAAACTTAAAATCTCTGAGACTTCACGGAATTAATAGGCTACCATTATATTTTAAATAATCAAACTACTTTCATCAGTTCTTTCGCGTAATCTTGATTATTGCCGCACTTGTCTTCTTTTAATGATGTTTTGACAAGCAAATTCCCCATAACTCAAAATACGCATTGCTTCAGTAAAGCTTAAATGACACCCAGGCCGTTTAGAGGATTTGAGAAGGGGATATACTCACTCCCCAGGTAGCTTTTATTTGTAATCCCCAATTAGTCTCTAAACAGGTTTTTGTTGTTGTGTTGTTATTGGTGTCATTACGAATAAAAAACACTGCTTGAAAAACAAACCGTTTTCAGTAAAGTGCAAATCACGCTTTGGCCTTTCAGAGTTATAGGAGGGTCAAAGTTCTACGTTATATTCCTGGTAATTTCTGTTTGTTTTAAGTTTTACTTGACTATTCACTTCGATTTTCGTTAGTTCTGGGATTGTGCTTCTGTCATTCATCCATAAAAACTTCTGCACGTTTTAAGGTTGAATTGTAATAATTCTAATTTATTGTTATTGCAGGAATTATTATTTATCCCTGCTTGTTCTAGGTTTTAGCATAGCCCCTTGCTTTTTTTTCAGGACTTTTTTTTATTTCATTTTTTTAATTACTCGTTTATGGCATAATTGTAAATGTTCATAAAAACAGTTGTATCATATAAAAAGTACTGCATATCACGAATAGAGACGACCATGCTAGAATATATCAGTTTAGGCAAATATCCCTCCTTTATAATATATCCATAAAATTTTGCTTTAGAATGGCAGCTATGGTAAATCAAAAGACACTAAGTAAAAACGCTTATTAAACTGACACTTATAACTCACTCGATCAAATTGAATAGGTAAATCAATCCCTTTTCTTGTATCCTGGCTGGTATCCTTCCTATATCAACTTGAAGCTCCTCTTTCCCACAAAATGGAAAAGAGATATTCTCTGGAATGGAAATAGAAAATTGATATCTCCTATTTCCCCTCTTTAGATGAAAAATTAGCTGGAATATGAAGCTACTGTCGTCAAAATGACTTGAGGCTCATATCAGAAGTAAAACATCAGGCCTCCTTGTGCAAACCGCTGACGTTTATAATAATAAAAAGACAATTCAGTCGTCATCATTAGCATTGGTTAATTTTGTTATTAGATAATAAATAATAAATCGTTAGAGATCACACTTAATCTTTCTTGAAGTTGGGCTTGAGGTTGAACTTGAGGATGGAGTTTTTTACGATTTATTAATGTTCTTTTGGGGTTGACGTCTCTGCGACAGGCTGGGACGTGTTTGGTGGTCTTTAGGGATATTAGGCCTTTTCCAGCGACAAACCGAATGGCAAATTTATAACCTGGATTGTAAGAGGTTATGCTCCAGAGAAATCTAGGGCTGCATTCCAAGCGCAACGAAAGTAACCAAAAGTAACGAAAAACTTACTTTTTCGTTTCTGCTGACGTTATCGTAGTCACTACTGCTGACGTTATCGTTACATTACTACTTAAAGCGACAGAAAAGTAACTTCGGGTTTTTTTTTGGTTTTTTTTGGCAGCTTTTATGAAATATAGTTCATGAAAATCCTTAGTGAAGTAACTGGGCATCATTACCATTATAAGTATTACCATTAGTTGAAAAAGTTACTTCACAAACATTCTGGAGGGATGTCAACTTCAAGTAACTTCTGTATTTAATGTAAAGTTTCTACGGTTCACAACCTGTGGTACAACATAGATCGTGAGTCATAATCTACTACTACTACTACTAACATCTCACATCCTGTTTTTTAGATAAGAATTGCCTAGGATGGGCCCCGGGGGGGGGGAAGATATCTTTATTTTGATGTCATTTGTACTTTAAGACCAAACAAAACACGGCAACGTCAAGTAAGATAAAAACGATACACAGTGAAAACTAATGTAGACATTGAAAAAACGATTTAAAAAAGTTCACTGATATAGCAAGATACGATTAATGACTAATATTCGCTTTAAAGGGGGGGGTACCAAAAAAGGCTCGCCTAAAGGGAAAAAACAGGATTCAGGCAATTAGCTAGGATTTACTTATTTTCACATTTCAGCGTTGATACACTACCCACTACATACAAATGCATAATGGTTTTAATCATTTGAAATACATGAGTAATTTGTTACTTTAAAAAACATAATCTTTTCCAAAAATGAGGACCGGCCAAAAATGAGGAACGGCTAAAAAAAGTAAATAAATAAACAAAAGAAATACTTCTCGTAATTACGACTACAAGTTGAATAGCCTAGTCAACTTCAGAGTTTTCAAATATAGGGTCGTACCTGTTTCTCTTTGATGAAAGCTGCAATAACAAAAATATTCCCAGATATTCCAACAACAGTTACTGAAGCAAGGTAAATAGCGTAATATGTGTATAAGGAATCTTCGCTTTCACGTCTGTTACTTATGCCTTGTATCTAAAAATTAAATATTAAATTTATGAATTGTTTAATAGAATTAAAACAAATAGCATAATATACTTTATGCTATTAACCATTAGAGCGTAACAGAATTGAATACTGAAGTACTACAATAGTTCATGGTAATGACCAATATGTTAAGAGTAGCCCTCCTCCATAGTAACGGACATGCTAAAAAACAGCAGCTTTGAAAATTTTTGTACACGTAAAAGTAATGTAATTTTTATGGGGGGGGGGGGTCGAAACAGTGGCTATATTTAAGTTAAACTTGCTTTTGAAACCTTTGAGCATAAGATGATTTTTATATTTTAGAAAAAAAGAAAACATGTAAAAGAAATGGTAGGAATGTAAAGGAAAATATTTTAGAAAAAAAAAAAAAACATGTAAAAGAAATGGTAGGAATGTAAAGGAAATATTTTAGAAAAAAAGAAAACATGTAAAATAAATGGTAGGAATGTAAAGGAAATGTTTTATAAAAAAATAAAACATGTAAAAGAAATGGTAGGAATTTAAAGGAAATATTTTAGAAAAAAGAAAACATGTAAAATAAATGGTAGGTATGTAAAGGAAATATTTTATAAAAAAATAAAACATGTAAAAGAAATGGTAGGAATGTAAAGTAAATATTTTATGAAAAAAGAAAACATGTACAAGAACTGGTAGGAAATTAAAGTAAATGTTTTAGAAAAAAAGAAAACATTTACAATAAATGTTAGGAAAGTAAAGGAAATGTTTTAGAAAAAAAGAAAACATGTAAAAGAAATGGTAGGAATTTAAAGGAAATATTTTAGGAAAAAAGAAAACATGTAAAAGAAATGGTAGGAATGTAAAGAAAATGTTTTAGAAAAAAAGAAAACTTGTAAAAGAAATGGTAGGAATGTAAAGGAAATATTTTAGAAAAAAAGAGAACATGTAAAAGAAATGGTAGGAATGTAAAGGAAATATTTTAGAAAAAAAGAAAACATGTAAAATAAATGGTAGGAATGTAAATGAAATATTTTAGAAAAAAAGAAAACATGTACAAGAAATGGTAGGAAAGTAAAGGAAATATTTTAGAAAAAAAGAAAACATGTAAAAGAAATGGTAGGAATGTAAAGGAAATATTTTAGAAAAAAAGAAAACATGTAAAAGAAATGGTAGGAATGTAAAGGAAATATTTTAGAAAAAAAGAAAACATGTAAAAGAAATGGTAGGAATGTAAAGGAAATATTTTAGAAAAAAAGAAAACATGTAAAATAAATGGTAGGAATGTAAAGGAAATGTTTTAGAAAAAAAGAAAACATGTAAAAGAAATGGTAGGAATGTAAAGGAAATATTTTAGAAAAAAGAAAACATGTAAAAGAAATGGTAGGAATGTAAAGGAAATATTTTAGAAAAAAATAAAACATGTAAAAGAAATAGTAGGAATGTAAAGGAATGTACATGTAAAGGAAATTGAACTATCAAATTCAGCTCCCAAATAACACTAATAAATTAGAACTGATGACCTAACTCTATCTTTCAAAAAAATTTTGTATTCTACTTCAAGGATAGTTAGGGATGGCAGTTGTTAATGTGAATTTTTAGCTCTAGTGCCTTTTTTTTTTTAGCAGCAACAGGTGTTGCTAACAAACGGCGTATTCGTTGCAATACTTATGGATATGCACTGTGCGTGTGAGAATTTTAGGGTTGATAGATATGAAGCGTCTAATAATCATAAATCCCTTTAAGGGATTTTCAGAGTGATAGCTGCAGTTCAACACTGATTTGGGGTAATTTCTGTCCGTTTTGGTTCTATTATTCATTGTAAGTTAGATTCATATACTAGTTTTTGCTCGACCCAAAAGCTTTTCTGTATTTTTCATTAAATATCAGAAATAAGTGGCAATACATATTTATTTTTCTCCTTAATCCTTCTCCTCTATATACCTCTTCTTATATATTTCAGTTATCCTATCACAAGGGTAAAATCAGAATGAACATTTTAGGGCAGATGTGGCCATGTCGCTCTCAAATATTGACATATTAACAAATATCTTCCATATTTTTCAATATCCTTTTCAGATGGTTCTTTAGTAAGGTTTGAGTCAACGCATCCCTCCTCCAAAATAAATTCTCACATGCGCATCTGCCTCCTACTACTTCCCAGGAGTTCTTCCGCAAAGGTTCATTTCTAGTCCTCCCATTTATACTAATAAGAAGCATAGTATGTGGAATAGTTTTAATAAAGCTTAAGAGGCTCTATAATATCACCTTAACAGTTTTGATGCAAACGACTTTGATCGTCATGTATTTAATGAGAGTAGATGAAGTAGATGAGTAGTAGATGAAGTAGATGAAGACTGACGGAATTTCAATTGACGTCATGTAGTAGATGAAGACTAACGGAATTCAATTTTCAAAAATTGGTGCTTTTTGAAACATTCTGAAGAGAAAACTGCCAAAAATTAATAGATGTAAATGAATACAGTTAACAATCTTATTTCTGATCTTTTCATTTAATGTTATTAGAGAACTTTGAGGAAGAGATCCGCAACTTGAAGTAAAGAAACTAAAAGCTATAAAAAGTAAGCTATTGAACTATATTTAAGAAACAGAAAAAAGGAAGCATTTTAGTGACTTTGCTAGATAATGAGGCGCGTGTTTCCTTGGTACCCATGTTAACCTAGGGAACAAGAAAAATTTCATACTTAGCAAGAATGTTGTCAAAAAAATTGAGAAAAATGTGTTAGTCAAGGGGGAGCCTTAGCTTACTTTATGAAAAGGACAGGACTGATTTGGTAAACAGGACATTGAAAGAGCAGAAGAATCTAGAAGTAACCTTGGTGGCTAATTTAGGCCTATGCTAGCGCTTGTTTTGAGTGGCGTCGATTGGCCAGGGAGGATACAGGGGTGAATATAGGGTGCATTCCTCCTCGACTATATTTATTGCCCCCTCCCCCATAGATTCTGACAAGTAGCTTCGCTGTTTATTTTTTCTTGAAAAAACCTTTTATGGTATTTTCATCGAAAAAAAAACAATTTTTGTGTAAGGGTGGACCAAGAAATGATCCGGCAAATTATCGACCAATTTCAATTTTATCATTATTTAGTAAAATATTTGAAAAGGCTATGCTTTCTCGTCTCCTTACTTTCTTAAAATTTAGAAATTTTCTTCATGATTTTCAAATTGGTTTCTTAATGAAGCGCTCCACTGAACATGAGTAGAGATGACCCTATTGATCCGATCAGTACAAAATTCGGTAATCAAAAGAACGTATCTCCGATCACTACACCATATATGGGCATAGAGTCCCTAGGGAGAACACGTGGTTAATGGGGTCAATGACCTCTTTCTCCAGGTGTGTTTTTGACACGCTCTCAGCGAATGCCAAGGTCAATGTTGTTTTGGGCACGCGATAGAGTCATTAGGGAGAACACGTGGTTAGTGGGGTCAATGTTGTTGTTGTTGTTTTTGGCACGCTCTCAGCGAATGCCAAGGTCAATGTTGTTGTTGTTTCCGGGCAAAGTTAATGACACTTCCTTCCTGTTGTTGTTCGAGGCAGATGTTATGAGTTTCCGGGCAAGGTTAATTAATGTCTGACAGATGACGTCAAGTTAATTAATGTCTTTGATGTATTTCCAAAGAGAAATGTCTCCGGGGCAATGTTTAGATCACAGATGATGTCATGATTGATTGATCGACATGGAAGGGGAAATAATTTGTTGTTTCTAAAGAGAATTGTCTCCAGCGCGAAGTTTATTAATGTCTGGATTTCTTCCAGAAGAATCGTTTCCGGGCAAATGTTTTGATCTTAACGCGCGAAAAGGTTTCTTTGTAATTTGAAATGTGACAGCCCAGGGATCCCAAACAAAAGGAACACGCTGAAATTACGTTTAGGGATTATTTGGGCGAAACCGTTTTAGCCATTTTATGGAATTATTTCGGCGAAACAGTTAGAGGCATTTTAAAAGATGATTTTAGAAAAGGTTTTAGAAGAGAATTTGAGGGTAAAACTCTCTGGTCGTTATAATACACACGTTCCATTTGAACAGTGTTGTGAGGTCCTCTACCCCAACCCCAAAGGGTTCCGATCCCCCTACCCCAACCCCGAAGGAAGCCGCCGGTCCTCACAGGTTCTCTGGACTTCCAAAGGGCCCCCGGCGCCCCAAAGGCTCCTGAGCCCCCGTTATAATACTTTTTTAAGGCTTTATTAAATCTTTTCAGAAAAAATTATTTTTTTATGGAATTACTTCGGCTAAACAGTTATAGACAATTTAAAAGATGACTTTTGAAAAAGTTTTAGAAGAGAATTTGAGGGCAAAACTCTTTGGTCATTATAATACAAAAGTTCTATTTGAACAGGGGTGTGAGGTCGTCTACCCCAACCCCAAAGGGTTTCAATCCCCCCCTCCCCACCCCCAAAGAACCCCCCCGTCCGCAAAAGTTATCTGGGCTTACAAATGGCCCCCCGCACCCCAAAGGCACCTGAGCCCCCGGTATAATAATTTTTTAAGGCTTTATTATATCTTTTCAGAACAAATTATTATTTTAGGGAATTATTTCGGCGAAACAGTTAGAGACATTTTAAAATATGATTTTTGAAGAAATTTTAGAAGAGAATTTGAGGGTGAAACTCTGTGGTCGTTATAATACACAAGTTCCATTTGAACAGTGTTGTGAGGTCCTCTACCCCAACCCCACAGGGGTCCAATACCCCGCCCCCCACCCCCAAAAAAGCCCCCGGTCTTCAAAGGTTCTCTGGGCTTCCAAAGGGCCCCGCGCCCCCAAAGGCCCTTCCCAGACCCCCAAAGGCCCTCCCCGGGCCCCCAAAGGCCCATCGCGCTCCCAAAAGACCACAGGGGTCTCAAAGGCCATCACCCGGTCCCCAAATGTCCCCCCGGCTCCAAACTGGCCCTCCGGACCCCCAAAGGCCCGCCCCCGGGCCCCCAAGGGCCTCTGGCCTCCCAAAGGGCCCCCGGACCCACAAAGACCCACCCCCGGTCCCCAAAGGTCCACCGGGCGCCCAACGGACAATTCAGGCCTCCAGGGCCGCCAGACTCACAAAGGCTCTCCCCGGGCTCCCCAAGGACCACCCACTCCGTGGTGTAGTTTTAGTTAAAAGTATAAAGTGTTTTAGCTTAGAGTAATAACTTGGAGTTTCTTGAAGTTCTAGTTTAGTTTAATTTTAGTTAAGAGTTTGATGTTTTAACTTTAAGTTTCAGTTCTAGTTTTAGTTTTGTTTATTTGTAATAAAGAGTTTGCAGTTTTAGCTTAGAGTCCTAGCTTATAGTTTAAGTTAGAGTTGTTATGTAATTTAGTTTTAGTTAAGATTATAGAACTTTACATTAGAGTCTTAGCTTAGAGCTTTATTTAGAGTGGTATCTTATTTTATTCACATTTCAGAATTTAGATTCTTATCTTAGAGTAAGATCCCAGAGTTTTAATTAAAGTTCTAGTTTGACTAAATTTTAGTTCAGAGTTTTGAGTTTTAGCTTAGAGTCTTATCTTGGAGTTTTTTTTTTTATAGTTCAAGTTTATTTTAATTTTAGTTAAGATTTTGATGTTTTAAATTTGAGTTTAATTTAGAGTTCTAGTTTTGTTTATTTTTATTTAATATTTTATATTTTTTATCTTAGTGCTTTTTTTGTATTTATTGTTTTGTTTAATTTTATTTAATAGTTTGAAGTTTTATCTTAGAGTATTAGCTTAGAGTTTTTTTTATGATTCTAGTTTAGTTTAATTTTAGTTAAGAGTTTTATGTCTTAACTTTGATTTTAAGTTAGAGTTGTAGTTTAGTTTAGATTTAGTTAAGAATTTAGATTTTTTATATTATATTTTGATCTTATACATTTTGTAGTAGTTCTTGTTTATTTTATTTTTATTTAATAGTTTAGAGTTTTAACTTAGAGACTTATCTTATAGTTATTGTTATATTTCTATTTTAGTTTAATTTTATTTTAGAGTTTAGAGTTTTATATTAGTACTATCTTATAGTTTTTTTTTTTAGAGTTCTACTTTAGTTTAATTTTATTTAATAGTTTTATTTTTTTTTTCCTTTGAGTTTAAGTTAGAGTTTTAGTTTAGTTTTAGTTAAGAGTTTGGTGTTTTACCTTATAGTCTTAGCTTAGATTTTTAATTTGAGTTATAGTTTAGTTTAGTTTTAGTTAATATTTTATAATTTTATATTATATTTTTTTTTTTATAGTTATAGTTTATTTTAATTTTATCTAATAGTTTGATTTTTTACCTCTGAGTTTAAGTTAGAGTTCTAGTTTAGTTTAGTTTTTGTTAAGAGTTTGGTGTTTTACCTTAATGTCTTAGCTTAGAGTTTTTAGTTAGAGTTCTAGTTTAGTTTAGTTTTGGTTAAGAGTCTAGAATTTTAGCTTAGAGTCTTAGCTTAGAGTTTTTTTAGAGTTCTAGTTTATTTTAGTTTTAGTTAAGAGTTTAGAGTTTTGTTGAAGTTTTAGTTTATTTTAGTTTTAGTAAATAGTTTAGAGTTTTAGCTTAGAGTCTTAGCTTATAGTTTTTGTTAGATTTGTAGTTTATTATAGTAATAGTTAGTAGTTTATAGTTTTATCATAAATACTTATCTTAGAGTATTTGTCAGAGTTCTAGTTTAGTTTAAATGTAGTTAAGAGTTTAGAGTTTTATCTTAGAGACCTAGCATAGAGTGTTAGTTTAGTTTAGTTTTAGTTAAGATTTTAGAGTTTTAGCTTAGAGTTTTTGTTAGAGTTCTAGTTTAGTTTAGTTTTAGTTAAGAGCTTAGAGTTTTAGCCTAGAGTCTTATCTCAGAGTTTGTGTTAGAGTTCTAGTTTAGTTTTAGTTAAGAGTTTAGAATTCTAGCTTAGAGTCTTAGCTTAGAGTTTTATGTTAGAGTTCTAGTTTATTTTAGTTCTATTTAAGAGCTTATAGTTTTTAGCTGATAGTCATAGCTTGGATTTTTTTTTTAAGTTGTAGTTTAGTTTATTTTTAATTAATAATTTATAGTTTTAGATTAGATCCTTATATTATAGGTTTTTTTAGAATTGAATTTTAGTTTATTAATAGTTACGAGTTTAGAGTTTTAGCTTAGAGTAATAGTTTAGATCTTTTTTTAGATTTCTAGTTTAGTTTAAACATATTTAGTAGTCTGGAGTTTTAAAATATAGACATATCTTATAATTTCATATTAGTTTATTTTTATTTAAGAATTTATAATTTTTTAGCTTAGAGTCTTAGTTTATAGTTTTTGTTAGAGCTCTAGTTTATCTTAGTTTTAGTTAAGAGTTTGATGTTTTACATTAGATTTTTTGTTGCAGTTCTAGTTTAGTTTAGTTTTAGTTAAGAGTTTAGAATTTTATCTTATAGCATTAGATTATATTTTTTTTTTGTAGTTCTAGTTTATTTTAGTTAAGACTCTAGAGTTTTTATCTTAGATCAAGGTATTAGAGTTTTCGTCGAAGTTATAGCTTAGCTCAGTTTTCTTTAATAGTTTAGCGTTTCAGCTTAGAGTCTTATCTTAGATTTTGTTTTAGAGTTGAAGTTTATTTTAGTATTAGTTAAGAGGTTAGAGTTTTTAGCTTAGAGTCTTAGCTTAGAATTTTTGTTAGAGTTCTAGTTTACTTTAGATAATGTTAAGACTATTGAGTTTTACCATAGTGACTTAGCTTAGAGTTTTTGTTAGAGTTGAAGTTTTAGTTCAGTCAAAGTTTAGAGTTTAGAATTTTCGCTTAGATTCTCAGCTTATAGTTTTTTTTAGAGTTATAGTTTAGTTTACACAGTGTTAATAGTTCGTAGTTTTAACATATAGACATTGATTAGAATTTCAGTTTAGTTTAGTAAGAGTTAAGTGTTTAGAATTTTAGCTTGCAGTCTTATCCTAAAGTTTTTGTTAGAGTTCTAGTTTAGTTATATTTATGAGTTTGGTGTTTTAAATTATAGACTTATCTTAGAGTTTTATTTTAGTTTAGTTTTGGTTAATATTTTAGAGTTTTAGCTTAGAGTCTGAGCATAGAGTTTTTGTTAGAGTTCTAGTTTAGTTTTAGTTGATAGATCATAGTTTTATCCTATTGTCTTAGCTCGGAGTTTTTGTTAGATTTATAGCTTATTCTAGTTTTCTTTAAGATTTTAGTGTTTTAATATTATATCCTTAGTTTGAAGTTTTCTGTTGAATTTCCAGTTTAGTTTAGATTTTTATCTTATACTTAGAGTTTTAGTTTAGTTAAGTTTTATTTAAGAGTTTAGAGTTTTGTCTTATAGTCTTAGCTTAGTGTTTTTGTTAGAGTTATAGTTTCGTTTAGTTTTAGTTAAGAGTTTAGAGTTTTATCTTATAATCTTATCTTAGATTTTTTTTTATAGTTCTAATTTACTTTAGTTATATTTAATAATTTT